>NC_143015.1:24986748-25286748 GCF_055824585.1 Amblyomma mixtum
GGACGTCCGCTACACATAAAGCATAACGGTGTCCTCTAGCGGAAGGCGGCTCGAGCGGGCCTACAGAGTCCGTGTTTACCACTTGGAATGCGACGCCCGGTCTAGCTAAAGGTGAGATCGGCACGCGGTCCTGTGTTCGCATAGGGGCTCTCATCTGACAATCATGGCACGTGCGGCAGTGCTGCTTCACATCGCGGGCTACCCCTGGCCAGTAGAATGACGCCTTAATGCGCTGTAGATTTTTCCGCTCGCCAAGGTGTCCTGCCCATGCGGAATCATGGGCCATTTCTAGGACTTCCTTGCGGCGTTCTGATGGCAGAACGAGCTGGCATCACTCGTGCCCGGCGACGTGCTCTCGGTGATAAAGCAGCTCGTCGCGCACGAGCATGCCGTGCGTGCCTTCCTTCGCCTGTGCCCATGCTTCTCTCAGCGTTTCGTCCATCCGTTGCGCCTCGCGGACTGTCTGCCGCGTCGTTTGCGCTGCCTCTTGCGAGGTGCTCTCGACGGTCACTTCGCATGCGCGCACTACTTCCTCGCCCTCGTTCTCGCACGATTCCTGCCCTGGGTCTAAGTTCTCATCCTCGCCTTCAGGCTCGCCGATAGGTGGTGCTGCCACTCTGTCCTCCAAGAGCTGCTCGTAATCATTAGGGGTTATCAGCGCGTCTATGCCCTTTGCCAACTTGTCAGTGATTGCACACAGTATGCCCTTCTCCGAGGGGTAAAATGAGACACCTGGAGCGCCCTCCGTAGTCGACATCGGCACGTATGCCAGCTCGGCAACTACTTGCTCCCCAAACGCGCCTGTCAGTTTGATAGTCGACCCTGCGCTGTCATACCTTGGGCATAGTGATTTGCGAATGACGGTCACGTCCGCCCCAGAGTCTATTCGCGCGTCGAATGTTTGACCTGCACTCTTTAGCGTAACCGTGCTGGCCCCGCCGACTTCTGTTACTCGCACTGGCGCGTCCCCCGCCTCAAGTGGTGCGGCTACCCGAGCAACGACCTCTCTGTTCTCGCTACGATTTTTCTTTGTCGCCTCCCTTGTTGATAATGCGCCCTGCGGGCATTCCTTCGCTACGTGCCCGTAGCTGTAGCAATTAACACATTGTTTCCTGCGCCGCGAATGGGGGCTAGCGTTTTCTGAAGGCCGCGCTGTCGTTGTCCCTTCAGCTTTCTGTTTTTCGTTCGCACTTGATGTCCTTCCCGCTGTTACTCTGCACCTGACACTCTCCTCGAATGCCTGTGCTATCGTAGCAACATCTTCGGGCTTAAATAATCCTCGCTTTTGGCTTTGATTTAGCACAATGTGTGCTCTTGCGTCTGCGCTGAGACAATCCTTCAGACGGTCTGAGACTACGAGCTGTTTAATTTTCTCTAACGAGTTTGCTTCACTGCTTTCGACATAGTACTCCCAATAATTCTCTAATCTGACCGCGAATTGCTCCCACGACTCTTCCGGTCTTCTGCTGGATGATTGGAAAAGGCGTTTGTACTCCGCAGCTGATAATCTGAGTCCCTGCAAAATTTTGCTTTTTAGAATGGCGTATTCTCGCCTTTCATCTGAAGACAGACGTGTAAGTAGTCCCCGCGCCCTCTCACTGAGTCGCGGCAACACAAGTCCGGCCCACCACTCCGTTGGTACATCGTAGGATTCCAAGGTTGCCTCGATGTCTTCAAACCAACCCGGCACTAGTGCTTCTTGAGTAGGCATTGTCGCGAGTACCCCCTTCAACAGGCTAGCAAATTTTAGTTTCCGGTCCTCCTCCGACCGCGTATCCGCACCTGAGCAGCTGCTCCCCTCGACGGACGCGACTCCACTTTGCGATTGCAAACGTACTGTTTCTAGGACCCTTTCAGCAATTTTTAATTGTAACTCCAGCAGCCTTTCTTGCTGCTCCGACGCCGTCTGTGGCGAGGCGTTACTACGGCCTTCTACCATTTTGCTTGTTAGCGCCGGCACCTCTCCCCCTTCCCCATCTACACCCGGGTTCTCCATTACTGTTTCTTTAGCGATGTTACTCCTCAAAACCCAAGGCTTTGACATTACACGCAAACACAAGAAACCAAGCGGGTACTCGCCTAGCTACCGAAGCGTCGCTGTCGGTGCCCCGGCTGGGTCAGATGAGCCTGGAGGTCTGGTGGGTCTCCTTGGTAGCTCGGTCGCTCCCTCCACCACTCTCGTCGTCGTTGTCGCTTGTCCCCGGTGAAGTTCTTCCGCTCAGCCTAAGCAGATCCTGTCGACTGCGCCAGTTGTGTTCCCTCGGATACCATAATTTCCCTCAGACTGCCGGCACATAGAACGAACTTCCCAGACAAGGTAACAGGTAAAATATAAAGGTTTAATACATGATTAAAGGTGAGACAAGAAGGAAAGTAGGTAGACAAGGTTACAAGATTGAAGAAAAAAGCCCCCTTTTTTTCCATGCCGAACAGCGGCTTAAATAGGGTGTCCTGTCCCCAGGTCCCTAGTTGGGGAATTTAGTTAATCAAGCATGCGTCCAATCACTGTGAACTGGGTCACGTGTCCATTTGTAGTGGTCCGCCCACAAGGACGTCCCCCAGTTCACCCTCGCCACTTCCTCGAAGATGCTGTCCGGCCGATCCCTCGCAGCAACGATGACAAGCCGTTAAGGTCGAGCCATTCGTCAGCCGAGACACAAGTCTGACACCTGCACTTCACAGCGAGCCGCGGGGACGGAGGGCCGGCGTCGCACTTGCGCCGAAAGGTTCCAGGAAGACCGGAAGCCGTTACCGAAGCGCGAGCACGCCAGCAACCGCGCTGGCCACAAACAACACAGAACAGCCGCCGACACACCATGCCGTTGCGTTTCGTTTGGGTTCGGCACCGCTAATGGGAGTTGAGCCGTTCCCGTGCAGCGGATGTCCCCCCATAAACCACCAGGGGGTCCCCTTGTTGACACCGCTCCCTGCTTTCGGGGTGCCGGGGCCGCCACGCCGACGCCTCTCCGAAGTCCTGTCTATTGACAGTTTCCAGATGTCTGGAGATTCTTTGAAGACCGGCGTTACGCGTCTTTAACACATACGGCACCAAGGGGCCGTCCCGATGCTTCGGCGCTTTAGCGGAAGGAGTCGAGCGTAACAACCACAGTACAGCCGCCGCGGTGGTTCAGCGGTTATGGTGCTCGGCTGCTGTCCCGAAAGACACGGGTTCGATCCCGGCCGCGGCGGCTAGAATTTCTTTCGTGGAGAAATTCTAGAGGCCCGTGTACTGTGCGATGTCAGTGCACGCTAAAGAGCCCCAGGTGGGTCGAAATTTCCGGAGCCCTCCACTACGGCGTCTCTCATAGCCTTAGTCGCTTTGGGACGTTAAACCCCATAAACCAAACCAAACCACACCACAGTACATGTCTCTAAGGCATCCTTCTAAGACACCATATTTACTAGACGCGCCTTTGTTCATTCCAAACCATCGAGCTGGTGTGGCGTTGTGGTTAGCGTGCTCGTGTCACACTCCAGAGGCCCTGGTTCGATTCGCCAACTCGACCAATTTCCAACTCGGTGTTCTTTATTTGTGCGTCCGGAATTTTTCGCTCATGGCCAACGCCGCCGACGACGACACCGGCTTTTTTGCGACACAGGGCCTTAACGCTATCGCGTTAAAAGATCCTTCAGGGTGGGCTCCCACGTGTCCAAGAATCTATGGGTCTGGGCCTCACGGCGAGCTCTGTCGACAAGCCATGTTTGGTCAGCTCGTTGAGCCGCTCTCACAGCGGACTCGCATGAGGACAGAGAGAGGGGAACTGCCAGGGGAAGGGGGCATTCCCGCAGGTAGTAGGTGAGGGTGGCCTTCCCTGTCCCACATGTTGAGCTGAAAGGGAGGGACAAGGAAGTGTGGGAGCAGTTTAGGAGTTAAGGTGAAATATAGCAGTTTGTCTGCCGCTGCCACCAGACAGCACTGTATTTTAAATGTAGTGCACGGTGAGGTGGTGGGAGGGTGAAGCGCCGTTTTTTGTAATGAGTGGTGATTGGCTAGTATGCGAGTAGAGCCCGCAAGGTTTTCTGCGTAAGTATGGATGTCTGATCGTCCGGGCCCTACAGCGATAGTTCTTGAGGCAGCGCACGAACGCACTGATAACAGGGATCGATGAATGACCAGGAACCCAAGTGACGATCATCTCTTGGGTAAGTTTGTGTCCTGATGCATGAATGCGTCGAGCGGGTCGTGTGATAAAGCTTTTCTGATAGTGACCGTACGCAGCTTTGGAGTTGGTGCAGATTTACGTGACGTTGGGACCAAGGCGATGGCCGCGCCCTCAAACTCCGTACGGGTATTGGCGTGGATTGCGGCTGCGGCCTCGATGGTTTGATCCTCGTATGCTGTGACAGCGGCATAATAGCCTGTGCGGCGTGTTGAGCCGCTCCACGTAAAGGATATCGCGTTTGCCTCGGTGTGTTAAGTGCAATATTCACCTAGGGCCCGGCGTCTGCCCCTGTGTATCTCGGGGTTCGCATTTCTGGATAGAAGTATGATGCGCAGTTGGCCCTGGATATCAGGTGGGGTGATTTGAGTGTTGGGGACAGGTGAAAAGGGGAGGAAGGCAAGGTGACGGTGATGTGTTTTCGGTTTCTGTGCGGGTTAGGCGAAGTGTCTGGTTGCTTCGTTCGGCTTGGAGTAGTTCCGAGATCGTATTTTAAACGCCCATTGCGAGTAAGGGATTTGTGAGCGAATTGTGGTAGGTGGAGCGCTTAGGTGGTCGCTATTCTAGTAATAACAGCTTTCTCTTCTTGCGTTTAATGAGCAAGTGATAAAAAAGGTGATTAATCAAGTGGCTGGTGATGAGGACTCTGCAATATTAAGGGTTTCCGTTTCCGATAGGCAGTGGTTGCGTGCGGCCACTCTTGCCTGTGATTTGTTTGGTCTGTTTGTCTAGGAGTTGTAGAGGGAAGGTTGCATCCAAAGTGCCCTGTCACAGTGTCAAGGGACCTTTGAGTGTATTAATCTCTTCTATGGGGCCGTTGTACATTCTGAGATGTATTCGTGGATCCCAGAGAAGCGATACGATCATGAACAGTTCCGATTTCAGCGGGGATCGTGTAATACCCTTATCGTACTGAAGAAGAAGCCCTAGTTGTTTCGAGGCAGGGTGGTTGCAGATGCCTCCGCGGCCTCTGCAAAAGGCAGAGATGCGGAGGCGGTTAAGGTGTTGTCGAGATCAGCGTCAAAGGAGGTCTTGCCGGACTCCCCAGAGATGTAAGGGGTGAGGGTCTATTTGTGGTGCCCCCGGTGTGCTCTTTACTCGTTTGCTGGGGCTGTCAATAACCTGTCGAGTAGGGTGTCGAGTATGCTCAATGTAGAGGCTGCGTTAAGCTTGTATTCGACGTATGCTACGGCAGTTCTATTGCCAAACTACGATGTCTGGTTGCGCCCTGGGTTGATAGGTGGTATGGTTGCAGTGTCGGTGCACTCGTGATCTAGTTCCCGGGTCCACATTGCGAGGTTATGGAGCCGATGGGCTAGGCTGTGGTTGGGTTTTGGCGCTAGATAGAAGAGCCAGCGCCCTATATTCTTCTCAAAGGTACTGCCACTCAGGCCATACTCCCCAGCCACAGGTTCATGCTCTCTGACCCCACAAACACACTCAGGGCATCCACATTTGTGCACCGCAACCTCACACATAAAACGCATTACATGACATCAGGGAAGCCCTACGCGATCACCTAAATTATCCATCACAGATAAGCACTCCCATTCATCTTCGTTGTCAGTATAGATAGTAGATGATAGAAGTCCCAAGGGGGTGTTATGTTTACCATGAGAAGAAGGTTCATGCTTCATTGAGATATTCTGATCTCTTAAACTTCGCACATTCGACTCATTCGCGCATTTCTAAAACCCTGGATTCTAAGAAACCTTCTAGTCAAGTATTTTGTTATCGCTACCGAAATTCGCCCCAGAGCAGCGAAACCATGGGCGCTAGCAGCAATATCCTGCAGTACCAGGGGCGTAGCCAAGAGGGCGGGGGGGGGGGGGGGTGTTATGGGGCTTCAGCCCCCCTCCCCTCCGAAATATTTTCGAACTGTCACGCACTGCTGACCAAAACAACCACCGGCGCCGGAAGTCATTCTGGGTTTTGTCACCTACAAAGTCTTTTTCAGACAAGACAAGACATTTTGAAGCGAACATTGCTAACTTGGGTTGGATTTTGTGGCAAACCCCATGCACCTGGAGTCACGCAACGCAAGCATCAATTAGCTTCATGATCAAAATTACCATGCGATTACGAAAATTTTGAGGACATCAATAACCGATATTAATTGACCTCGCTTATTGAAAGCCCTGCCCATGCGGCGTTTCCCAGCATACACACACGGATATTCATTATTTCAACTTGCGGCATCACTTGTGGCTTTCGTTTGTCCATCTCTTCCCTTTTTACCTAAGTGGTTTTACTTTTCTTTCAACCAAAAGAATACCCTTCTTTAATTACGGATGCAGAATAATTATCGCCGTGTAGGCAGTTAAAAATATGTACATTCGTATAGATTTCTGCATTGTTCCTCTATTATTCTAACCATATGATGCTGTCGCGACGGCAGCAAGGCCCAAGTACATATCGCGATTTCTGCTATCAGAGTTTTGTTCTTGCCTGGATCATATGTGTTTCCGTGTGTAAAGTTTACTATCGGTGATTCTGCAAGATGTTTATTTGCCTTGTTTGACGCATTATATAGAGCGACTGCTGCTTAGATACGTAGATTTAATGGAGACATACGTGTATATAAAAATCTGGTTTGCGAGGTTTTGTGTATAGATAAAGTGAATTTGTTTTCATTGACACATTTCTGTCCTTTATCAAGTTGTATCTTCGCATTTCTAATGCTCCATTTTATCTTCGCACTTCTAATGCTTATTTTGCAGAACTCCTCCTTTATACATGTGCTCATTGTTGCGACCAAAATTTCGATGCAATTACTCACAATACATGACCGGTGACAGCTGCTGCTGCACAGTACACTGGAACAAAGGACAGCATTGTTGAGATTTTTTCTTGGCCGTTGCATATGTACAAAAATGTAAAGGTTCTTGAACAGCAAAGATTAATTCAAATACTTGTCCTCTACTAGCGCATTTCATGGCCTTTACGTTTTCATATCAGCAGCATGCACTGCTTTGCTCGTTTCAGATTGATATAGTTCTAAACTTCGTGTGATATTTTCTTTACTTATCGAATACGCAAAAACATGGAAGCATTCGTATTAGTTATGTCTGCCACGATTTTTAAGATACACGAATACGAGCCCTCCACTACAGCGTCTCATAGCCTTAGTCGCTTTGGGACGTTAAACCCTATAAACCAAATCAAACCCTTTTTTTATTAAAAAAAAACATATTTCCCTTGTCTAGACAGTGCGTAGCGTAATCTAATACACAATGGCATTGTTCAGTGGCAGTGCAGTTATTATTCTTGCGTTCATCCCTCCACAAATTCTATGAGGAGGCCGCGCTGCAACGTGAGCACCCCCAGAACAAAATTTCTGGCTACGCCACTGTGCAGTACTGACACAAAAGCAAGAAAAAAAACGAAAAGTTCCTCAATAAGGGAAATATTGTAACAGTTGTTACACTGAAATGGAACTGCAGCGGCTGAACGAGGGCACCTAGAGCTGAACAAGGGAATGAGGGCACCAGAAAAACGGATCTACACTTCAGCGTCGTCTACTTCTACTGATTGCGCTCTCTTCTTCTACCTCCAATGCACGTGTCACTGCCCCCTTCTTTGGAGCATCGCCCCGGTGTGGTGCTACCGTGAGACAGAAGAGCGGGGAGAAAAAGTGTTCAAGAGTTGCGCCACGAGTCTGAAATCACGGAATAGACTACATGCAGCCGGAAAGTCAGTCGGGGCGGTCGCTCGTAGTACGGCTTCATTCGCACCACATGCACAACGTCGCTGCGCTTGCCGTTGTGCGATGAACGAGCTGGCGAGGCTGGTCCAACTTCGTACGTTACGTCGCTGAGGCGGCGGACAACAAGGTAAGGGCCGAAGTAGCGGCGCAGTAACTTTTCGGACAGCCCGCGGCGACGAACGGGCGTCCAAACCCACACGTGGTCGCCTGGGTTGTAGGTAACGTAGCGGCGTCCAAGGTTGCAGCGGTCAGCATGATCTGCTGCTGACGGTGAATGCGGTGTCTGGCCAGTTGCCGCGCTTCTTCCGCGTGTTGAACATAAGTGGCGATGTCGACATCAAGTTCACTCTCACTGTCAGGGGGTCCACGGGTAGCATAGCATCCAGGGGGGTGGTAACCTGTCGACCGAAGACTAATTCGAACGAAGTGAACTGAGTCGTTTCTTGCTGCGCGGTATTATACGCGAATGTTGCGTATGGAACAGTTTGGTCCCATGTTTTGTGCTCGATATCAACGTACATGGAAAGCATGTCGGTCAAGGTCCTGCTGAGGCGTTCCACCAAGCCATCTGTCTGCGGGTGGTAAGCCGTTGTACGTCTATGGCTGGTGTCTTGTTAAGGAGACTTTCAACCACCGCACTCACGAGCGAAAGCAGCTGCTACCTTTTGACTCCTGCCATTCTAAACTTGTGAAACGTGGTACTGCTTCGCTTTGACTTGAATCGGCACTCAAAAAGTCATGCCCTCACAAAATGCGGGACAGTTTTAATCACCAATTAGCTAGACTTTTTGCAGCCGGGTTCCCCCGTTCGCTCGTGACTGCGGTGGTTGAAAGTCTCCTTAACAAGACAAAGAATAGTACTGGTAAAGCTAGGCCAGAGGTCCCTCGAGAAGAGGTAAGACCTGTGGTGGTGCCATACGTGCATCGTGTGGCCCATAATTTGAGGAAAGTTGCCAGCTGCCATGCTGTACGGCTCGCCTTGTCGGCACCGAGAAAGCTAGGTGGCCTTTGCCCCCGTGCTGATAAAGACAACACCAAGGAACGAGGCGGCGGGACAAAGCACAGGACCCCGTTCGTGAAATGTGCTGAAGGGGTTGTCTACGAAATCCCCGTGTCTTGCGGGCACTCATACATAGGTCAGGCAGGCAGGTGCCTGAATGAGCGAACGAGGGAACATGAGAGAAATGTCGAGCAGAAAAAGGAAGGCACATATCTAACTAAACACATTAGTAACTGCCTGTCCCGCAATTGTGAGCCACGCTTCACTGATGTGCGCATTCTGGGAAAAGCAATGACACTACGGCAAGGGAATTTATAGAAGCGTTTTTTATCAAAAAGAAAGGCGACATGTGCGTAAGCGACACATCAGTTGTATTGTTTAACTGTGAAAAGAAATTCCTGGAGCGCGCCTTATCAAGTCGTTCATGATCTTTAGGTGACCCTCCTGCGAATGTGACGACAAGCTTTATAAGTACGTTTCAGGCATGCAATAAGATCAGTTGGATGTTGGCGCTTCGTCCGGTTACCTACCTATGTGTCTGTCTGTTTTTTTGCGCCTAAAACCTATTCAAATATGAACCAAAACCAACTAGCCCAGCAGCAAGTGCTCTTAGCTCTGCAGGAGCGCCATTACGCAGGACGATGTTTTGGACGAATAATTCGGCGACTTCAGCAGCAGTACCGTATGCAAGTGACGTGGTCTCAGCGTATCGTGTCAAATAATCTGTTGCGACCGCAATCCACCGTTTTCCTGTGGACGACTTCGGAAAAGGGCCGAGGAGGTCTATGCCAATTTGCAGAAAAGGGGTCTTTGGGGGTGCTATGGGCTGCAGAAAGACGGCTGGTTTCAGAGGAGATTTGCGCTGTTGGCAATCGCGGCATGTCGTTACGTATTTACGCACTGATGGTAGTAAACTGGGCCAGTGATACGTAAGGCGAATATTTGCCAGAGTGCGAATGACCCCCGAATGGCCGGCGGATGGTTCATCATGACAAGCTCTCAAGATTTCGGAGCGTAACTGGGATGGCACAACAAGCAGAAACGTCGCCTTGTTGCTGTCAAAGTTGCGCTTGTAGAGGGCTCCACGCCGCAGAATGAAGGACTGTAGTCCACGGCGAAACACACTAGGTACACTAGAATTAAAACCCTCCAGATACTAATCAGTGGCAGCAAATCCGACTCAGTCCGTTGAAGCTGCGCCGTACGGGAGACGCTAATGGCACAAAGAATAGGGCAGCATTCGGTGATGTCTTGCGCAGCCGGTTCCACGGGCGCTCACGATAAACAGTCCGCGCCTTGGTGCTGCCGACCCAATTTATAGACAACCGTCACGCCGTACTTCTGCAAACGGATGCTCCATCTGGCCAACCGGCCAGAAGGCTCTTTAATGCTGGCTAGCCAGCACAGCGAGTGATGATCGCTGACAACACGAAACGGTCGTCTGTAGATGTATGGTCGGAACTTACGCAGAGCCCAGATGACGGCAAGACACTCTTTTTTCGTCGTCGAATAGTTCCGTTCCGATCGGGAAAGTGTGCGGCTCGCGTAGGCGATTACTCGTTCTGCGCCGTCCTGACACTGTATGAAGATCGCTCCGAGGCCGACATTGCTGGCGTCAATGTGGACACCAGTCTCTGCATTCTCGTCAGAATGAGCTAGTATTGGTGGACTTTGAAGGCAGCAGCGGAGTTCCTCGAAGGCTTCGTCTTGGGCAATTCCCCATACGAACTCACACCGGTCCATCAGTGCCAAAGCCGCCGCCTCCGCGGTGATTCACCTGAATTCGGACCTCTTGCCAACCCGACGAGGATGACGCAGCCTCGACCGACGGTCGCACCGGAAACGGCCACAGATAGTAGGTCCCCGGCGCCCATCCTCTACCACACGCGGCGAACACCGCCATCTTTTCACGGCGACGTGTACGAAGATGCGGAAGACTGGCTGGACACCTTCGAGCGGGTCGCCCGCTACAACCGCTGGAGCGACGATCGTAAGCTCCATAACGTGTACTTTGCGCTCGAGGACTCCGCTAGGACATGGTACAAGAACCACGAGAACAACCTGTCCACCTGGGAGACATTTCGCCAAAATCTCCAAGCTACATTCCCCAACGCAGACCGCCGGGAGAAAGCTGAAGCTGCGCTTCGCTCCCGTAACCAGTGGACTAACGAAAGCGTCTGCATGTATGTTGACGACATGACGCGCCTCTTCAAGCGTGCTCACCCCTCCATGGCGGAGGAGACGAAGCGTCGCCACCTCGTGCGCAGGGTCAAGCAGGAGCTTTTCGCCGGTCTTGTACGCAGTCCAGCGGGTACTGCTGCCGAATTCCTCACGGAAGCGACCACCATGGAGACGACGCTCCTGCAACGAGCCCGGCAATATAATCGGGATGTAAGCACGCTTAGACCCGCTGTTTCTTCGAAGCCGCTAGGGAGTGATGCGGCTGTTTTGCGTGACCTAGTCAGGTCGATCGTCAGGGAGGAATTACAAGCCCTCCAGCTGCCTCCCAGCGCGCCGTCTGTTACATCGCTGTCAGAAGTCGTCTGGGCCGAGGTGCTCCTAGCAGCACAGCAGCAACAACTCTCTGAAATTCTTAGATAGACTGAGGTCAGACCTACCTATGCATCGGTCCTCTGCCGGGCGCCAGCATCAGGCTACGACATGAATACCGCGACTCAAGCAGTGCAGCAGTCTGGTCTTTCCCGTGTGCCTGCACGACCAGTAAATATGCGACCACGTAAATATGATATGTGGCGTGCACCGGACTGGCGGCCCTTCTGCTAGCACTGTGGAGAGGCGGGTCATTTTTACAGGGCCTGCCCGTACCGCCTAGTGGGTCTGCGTGGTTTCGCGCCCGACGACCCTTGCCCATGAAACGGTGAACGACCACTCGAAATTGAAGCTCATCTGTTGGCCCGTCAGAGGCCTGGGACATATCTGTCGGCCCGTCAGAGGCCTGGGTCCCTATGATTCTAGGTCGACATCTCCGCGGCGTTACCGTTCCCCAAGCCGTCGCCGAGACGCCAGCTATTCTGAGGGGTGTTACCTCAGTCCACGCCGGGAAAACTAATTTCAGCGGTCTCCGGAGGCAAGGCCGCTGCTGTCGGGAAAACTGAAGATCCTCCGCCGCCGATATACCGATACGCTGAATTCTCATAGGGGAAGGGTAGCGACAGCATCCGACGCGCTACTTCTGATTTGCGTGTGACAATTGACGGAGCTGACACGATCGCTTTACTTGATACTGGTGCAGACTATTCAGTGATGAGCCATGCCCTCGCCCAGGAATTGAGCAAACTTTTGACATCATCGTTTTGCCCCCTAGCATTCGCACGGCTGGAGGTCACCTCATTAGCCCGGCCGGAAGGTGCATAGCCCGAGTCGGCATCCGCGGCTTCGTCTACGTCGGTGAATTCGTCGTCTTGCGCGAGTGTTCGAGAGATTTGATCATGGGCCTCGACTTTCTACAAGCAAATGGGGCTGATGGTGATGTCCTCAGGCTGAATGGGCTGTGAACGAACCTACACTTCAGCGTCGTCTACTTCTACTGATTGCGCTCTCTTTCTTGTTCTGCCTCTAATCCATGTGTTAATATTACAAAACATAAAGGGGGATTAAGGCGGGTTGCTAATCTTGCAACAACGCAGTTTTTTTTATAGCTTATGCTACGGACACTTCAAGCTGTCATATGAGCAAGCTGGTTGCATAGACAACAATAGACGCCACAAAATTAGTCTGCATTTTTATTATGCAACCCCGTCGATATTGTCACGTAGGGGTGACTGCAGTCCAGAGAGCAGGCAGACCGAGAAAATGGCTTCTCAACGAATCTTTTTACTTGGGCTTACTTGCGCCCGCAAAGAACTGAGTCGGCGGCAGCGTAGCTACGAGCGTGCTCGGTGGAAATCAAACCAAATGCCCGCCGCTCTCGGCGGTTCTGATTTTAAAGCTGATAGCGAACTTTCGAGTGAAAGCGTTGAAAGTTAGTAGACCATTGTAGAAAAACGTAGAATCGGCTCCACCTATCATGGTAACATTGAAAAGTACATAGCCAGGGCTTCCAGATGTAAACTTATTTGTGGCATCAAGCCAATCTTTGCCCGCACAAGTTCCGACAATTTTTTTCAGAAAACAATATCCGATTGGAACTCCTCGTCTAAAGATTGACCTCTCCTTTCTCCAATGTCGAGAGACCTTATATATCTGGCTGTATGATTAGAAATTATTATTTATTAGCAGAAGCACAGTGTACTTCTTTCTTTATTGGGCAGTGTTTGCGGCATGTAATTCATACCATGGGCTGTGGCTTTTAAGTCTGTTTATTTCTTTTAATGAATAATTTCTTGCATAAACTTATTTGTAACCGCAGTATTGTTGCTGATCTTAAGGTACAGTTCTTATTAACTAATGGATAGACCCTCTCCTGCTTGGGCCGATTCGGTCTCCATTATTTTGTAAATAAAAAGTGAAAACAAAATTCTTGCGTTACTATCTTGAGCTTGTTCAGGCTTATTTCCTTTTCCAAGCGCCAGAACTCACAAAGGACTGAACAAATGAGCAGGATGTATTGCTGCGGAGGTGGTTTTACGTGCTAAAAATATGCAGCGCTGGCAGACGAAGGACGAAGACAGGACGACACATAACGTTGCCCACAGTTTTTTATGCGCTTCGTCTGAACGATGTTCAGGCCTCTTCTGCGCTTTCCTAAAAGCCGATGATCTTCGGCAGTAGTGCACAAGTTCTCTCGCGCTAGTCTTTAGCAGACTAAAAGTGCTCCGCTTCCATGACAAGTTTGGTAAAATATTATACAAAAGCATGACAAGGAGACCTGTAGAATGTACAAGAAATTGGACAATTAAGCTTGATAAGAACAAACTGCTGGTACATGGTGCAAAAACCGCACTTTCCAACGCATCTTCTTGTTATAGTAAATCCCGCACGCGCTCTACTTGGTGATGCTTCCTAAGAACTCGCGTTCATTGCAGGACAAGACTCGGATCTGCGCTGGTGTTCGAATCTGCTACGCTTTTGGCGAGGATAAAGAAAATGTGAGCAGCAGCCTGCAGGCCATCATTGCCACTTACGATGTTAGGATGCTCAGCAGCCTGGGTAAATTTCGAATAAGGTTTGATCTTTATGCGAGGAATGCGCGAAAACTTACCTTGATACCTCACACATGCATGATCAAGATGCTTGCTTTATGATGTATTGGAGCGTACTTGTGAATGTTTAGTTGAGTTAAATTTTTTTTTCTTTTTTGAATGATTTCAAGGAAATCAGTTATGTTCTTTTTCTGTTATTTTTCGCGCTTTTGCGTAAATGATATGTAATGAATTTTTCCTGCAACTCCTTTCTTGGCATAACGCTGATATTATGAAGAAATCGATACAATTATGTATAAAGATATCAAACCCAACTAATGCGAAGTGAAAAGGCTGCTCCGTGCTAGCTGCCGGGGAAGGCTAAACCACGTGCGAAGGCTTTGTTGGGCTAGGGAGCAAACAATCGACAACTTTCTCTCGCCTGGAATTAGAGGCACATAAACAGCAAGAGGTTTCGCAGCCGCACTCGATGGGGAGCTTGTTGAGGTTTTTGCGGAGGTCGCAGCGGAGCACCAGAGGGAGACGACCAGCATGGCAGGCTTCTAGTTCCGAACTGCGCGTGCCGGGCGTGCGCTCCGAGCACGCGCTGTCGTTCTTTATTTTCTTTTGTCGCGGGAACGCCGATCTCAGCGCCTGCGCTTTATAGCGTCGCCGGGCGCTACAGGGCCCCCCGCCTAGACGGAACGTCGGAATGTACGTGCCGACGGGGCAGAGATGGAGTAGCCACGGCAGGCAAGCAGGCAGCTAGAGTAACAATGTCCGCACGGGGTCGCTACAAGGTCCGGTAAGTTCAGGTCAGAGGCCGGGAAGAGCAGTCGGGTAGAGTTCGCCGGCTCAGGTGGACGAGCCTGGCTGCTGCGCAAGGGGCGAATGATGCAGGGTGCCGAGCTGACAACGGACATGGGAGCAGGGGAGGCCATGGTCGGGCCGTCACCGACTGGAGTGCTGCCCGCGGACACAAGTGTCGTCGGTGTGGGGACGTTGGAGCTGGTGTCGGTGGGAATCCGGCGCGCCGAGTACGTCGGCACAAGCGCTGGAGTGGGCGAAACGGCTCCGTGGCCTGACAGCAGCTGTGTTTTGACCATCGACATAGCGGCGACAGCTGTGACGATGCCGGAGCAAGTTGCTGGGCTCAATGCCAGGTGCTTGGGCGAAGCGGGAGTGACAGTCCGGAGCGACTGGCCAGTGCAGGTGCGCGTGTGGGCACGGTTGGCTGTACGTGGCTGCCAGGAGGTTGTGGCAGTGACATGCCGTGGAGCTGAGACTGCTACATCAGACGGCTGGCTGACAGCAACAGGCACAGCTGGTGGTTGGACAGTTGCTGCACTACTCGGTGTGGGTAGCTCGGCCATTCGGTGCCGAGGGTGGCTCAAGTCAGGCACCAAAGCAGACGCTTGCTGCAGCGGTGTCGAGCTGCCAGGGTCAGAATCCGAGAAGCAGTTGATCATACTGAGGGCTTGGGGGGGGGGGGGGGGGGCTCTTGGGCAGGCGGTGTGGTCGCCAGGGTAGTGGGGCTGGTATGTGGCATATGCTGCGGTGGCGGCGGCACCCTCACAGCAGAGGTCTGCAGAGCTGTTGGCGGTAGTGACGAGGTAGATGGGGATGCCGGAAGCCTCGGCACGGCTGCTGCCGCAGAGTCGTCCTTGGCTGCAGGAGGCTCTGGCGACAACGCCACTGAAGCGCAAGGAGGCAGAGCCAGAGACGCGGGTCGGATAGTAGTGGGAGCAGGACGCGAGGCGGAGCTCGTGCGGATCCCACCTGGTGTGGCGTCGAGAGAGACAGCCGGGCTGGAGACGCTGGACGGGAGTGGCGGCGATGCGGCGAGGGGCTGCTGAGGCCGGCCGGGTTCTGATGAAGGCTGCGTGGGCGCGGGCGAGGCCGGTGCAGGGCCAGAGGCTGGCGGCGGCGAGAACGGGTCCGCTGCGTCGTAGAGCGGCGGCGGAACGTAGTAAGCGCCGAAGTACGCCAAGACGGCCGCACGCAGCTCATCGTATGGCCGGCCGCCGAAAGCAGAGTAGGTGAGCCGACGCAGGAGGTCGGGTGGGAGGATGTCGCAAAGGACTTCGTGTTTGAACGGCTGGATGGTGATGCCGTTCAGGTACATCGCAGCCTCCGGTTGGGCGAACCACCCGCCGACGCCTGCAGGCCGGAACGCCGGGAGCGGCGGGTCGAAACTTGGGTGCTGCCAGTACGCCATGCTAGAACGCCGCTGCGATAGAAGGCACGGTTCGCCAGGTCACCACTGTTGAGGTATTAGAGGGGTCGCAGCGGAGCACGTACGGGTCACCACTGCTGAGGCTTTTGCGGGGTAGCAGCGGAGCACCAGACAGAGACGCCCAGCGTGGCAGGCTTCTAGTTCCGAACTGCGCGTGCCGGGCATGCGCTCCGAGCACGCGCTGTCGTTCTTTATTTTCTTTTGCCGCGGGAACGCCGATCTCAGCGCCTGCGCTTTATAGCGTCGCCGGGCGCTACAAGCTCAAAAACATCATCGTGCACCTCCTACATAATCGCTTTTTGCCTTATTTGAAAAACGAGCAAAGAATAGAAAAGTGAAAAAAAAAGTAATATTTTTCATGTTAGGCAAGAAATGTGTCACATGGGATGAAGCAGACGCTTCTATAGAAACACGTGCATTGCGGCCTTCGTCACTTCGGGGAACCCATTTTAACCTGATTTTTGCACTCGAGCAGGTTTTTAAACGATCGAGTTAAACCCAACTTCTTCCAGAAAGTGTGAACTTAACAAAGTGCGGTTTCCTTCACCTAAATTTCCTTAAACAGCGTGTACTTCTCAGCTGTTAGTTGGTAATTTTCATCTTCTTGTAACGCCTATAATCGGCGACGTTCCTTAAGATGAAAATAAGTGCGAAAGCTTCGCCTTAAAATGAAGGCATAAAGCACGTGTAATGAGATGATACCTCCGTGGCACCCCTATATCATGCATTACGAAAAGCAGACCACCCCTTCTTTCGAGGATAGTACGAGTTTAATAGGGACACAGTTAAGGTAAACGACTGTTGTCTCCCAGTATGACCACGAGCAGACAGTTGTCGCAGATGCGTGGAACAGTCGCACATTACATTCTTGAAGGAATTGGTGAGCGCTATAAAAACACGGAAAAGGGACGAACACACTGGACGAAGCGCATTCTAACAACAGTTTAATCTCTGAAGAAACATGACTATATACACACACTTGACGTCATATTGTCACGTTGCAGTGACGGCAGTCCAGTGGTCAGGAAGACACCAGCAAGACTTGCAAACGAAGCTCTTTATTTGGGCTGACTTGCGCCCGCAAAAGAACTGAATCACTCGGCGGTGGCGTAAGCAACAAACGTGCTCGTCAGTCGTCGAACTACGAATGCCCGCCGCTCGCGGCATCGCTCAATTTAAAGCCGGCAAGGAAACTTCGAGATAACAGGAGAAGATCATCTACAGTAATCTGGAAAAACCTAGATGCAGCTCTTCATGGCTGCGATCAATCGAGATTAGCCTGGTCGCTTCTCGCGTCACGAACAAAAGTGATAACAACCCCTTTTCTGCGGCCTTGCGCGAACGAACGGAAAATAGAATGTACGTGGCATTACCCTCCTCCGAAAGAAGCATCGTCTCGATGCTTTAAAATGAAAATAAACACGGATAAAGCAAACTGCGAATCTTTTAGCGTTCATAATAGGGTTTAAGGCGTACATGTACGACTTCCGGGCGTGTGCGTCGTCCCTGCGATGCTGTGGTGCCGGCGGGGATGACTTCATAGTCGAGGTCACCGATGCGACGGAGAACCCTACACGGGCCAAAGTAGCGTCGCAGCAACTTTTCACTCAATCCACGGCGGCGAATTGGAGTCCATATCCAAACGCGATCACCTGGCTTGTAATGCGTGTCTCGGCGGCGCAGATTGTAGCGTCGGGCGTCGGTGTGCTGTTGGTCTTTTATGCGAAGCCGCGAAAGTCTACGGGCTTCCTCGGCGCGATGAAGGTAGGCGGCGACGTCGAGGTTGTCTTCGTGTGAAACGTGGGGCAGCATTGCGTCGAGTGTTGTCGTGGGCTTCCTGCCGTATACGAGCTCGAATGGGGTAGACCTGGTTGTCTCCTGGACGGCAGTGTTATAGGCGAAGATCACGTAGGGGAGAATGGTGTCCCACGTCTTGTGTTCGGCGTCGATGTACATGGAGAGCATGTCTGCGATGGGTTTGTTCAGACGCTCTGTGGGTGCGTTGGTTTGCGGATGATATGCAGTTGTCCTCCGATGGCTTGTCTGACTGTAGTGTAAGATGGCTTGTGTCAGCTCCGCTGTGAACGCCGTTCCTCTGTCTGTGATGAGCACTTCGGGAGCGCCGTTTCGCAGGAGAATTCGTTCGACAAAAAATTTTTGCGACTTTTGTTGCGGTACCATTAGGCAGTGCTTTTGCTTCGGCGTAGCGAGTCATGTAGTCGGTGGCCACGATGATCCACTTGTTACCTGATGATGAAGTCGGAAAGGGGCCGAGGAGGTCCATCCCTATTTGCTGGAAGGGCTTAGTTGGAGGTGGTATGGGGTTCAGGAGTCAGGCTGGTCTAATCGGAGGCGTTTTGCGTCGCTGACACTCGCGGCACGTTTTCACGTAATGGGAAACGGCGGCAGCTAGCCGCGGCCAATAGTACTTCTCCTGAATGCGGTGCAACGTGCGAGCAATGCCAAGATGCTCTGCAGTCGGCTCATAATGACATGCCTGCATAATTTCTTGCCTGAGATTTTTGGGCACGACAAGGAGATGCACCGTCCTGTTGGCCGCAAAGTTCTTCTTCAGGAGGACATTATCCTGAAAGACGAAGGACGACAGTTGGCGCTTGAACCCTCGGGGAGGCGATGCGGTCTTGCCTTTCAAATAATCAACTAGGCTTTGCAACTCTGGATCCGAGTGCTACTGCTGCACGAAACTGCTGGCGCTTACCGGTCCTAAGAAAGCGTCGTCGTCTTCCTCTTCCGGTGCTTCGTCTACGGGGGCTCGCGATAAGCAGTCGCCATCGGAATGCTTGTGGCCAGATTTGTAGACTACAGTTATGTCGAGTTCTTGAATTCGCAGGCTCCAACGAGCAAGGCGGCCGGAGGGATCTTTCAAGTTGGCAAGCCAGCATAGATCATGGTGATCGCTCACAACCTTGAATGGCCGTCCGTATAGGTAGGGGCGAAATTTGGACGTGGCCCAAATAATGGCGAGACATTCTTTCTCTGTCGTCGAATAGTTGGCTTCGGCTTTCGACAGTGAACGGCTAGCGTACGCGATAACTTTTTCCTCTTCACCATTTTTCTGAACAAGCACCGCTCCTAAGCCCACACTGCTTGCATCGGTATGGATTTCAGTTTCGGGTATTTATCAAAGTGCCCGAGCACAGGAGGGGACTGTAAGCGGCGCTTCAGCTCTTTGAAAGCTTCCACTTGCGGCATTTTCCATTTAAAAGGCACGTCAGCCTTTGTAAGTTGGGTCAAAGGTTCAGCGATGCGCGATAAGTTCTTGACGAATCGCCGGTAATAAGCGCACACTCAAGGAATCTGCGTATAGATTTCTTGCCATTAGGCTGTGGAAACTCTGCGATAGCAGCCGTCTTCTGAGGGTCTGGGCGAACTCCATCCTTGCTTACGACGTGACCAAGGAACAGCAGCTCCTCGTAGGCGAAGTGGCACTTCTCTGGTTTTAGTGTCAGTCCTGAAGACTTGATTGTTTCCAGCATTATTCTAAGCCTTCTTAGGTGGTCTTCGAAGCTTGAGGAGAAGACAACAACGTCGTCTAAGTAGACTAGGCAAATTTGCCACTTCAAGCCTGCGAGCACCGTATCCATTACACGCTGGAACGTCGCTGGGGCAGAGCAGAGGCCGAATGGCATCACCTTGAACTCGAAGAGTCCGTCTGGTGTGATGAACGCCGTCTTCTCGCGATCTCTTTCGTCGACTTCAATTTGCCAGTAGCCGCTCTTCAGGTCCATCGATGAGAAGTTCTTCGCGTTGCAAAGCCGATCCAATGTGTCGTCGATGCAAGGGAGGGGGTACACATCCTCCTTCGTAATGCTGTTCAGGTGGCGGTAATCGACGCAAAATCAAAGGGTGCCGTCTTTCGTTTTCACTAGGACGACTGGTACTGCCCAGGGGCTCCTCGATGGCTGGATGACGTCGTCACGAAGCATTTCCTCAACTTGGTTGCGGATAGCTTGGCGTTCTAGCGGCGATACGCGGTAGGGGCTTTGTCGCAGTGGTCGGGCGTGTTCGTCTGTGACAATGCGGTGCTTGGCAAGTCCGGTTCGTCGCATATTCGATGCAGATGAGAAGCAGTCGCTGTACCTTTTAAAAAGACTCCGTATTTCGTCTTGTCTGCTCCGGGTTAATGCTGGGTTGATATCAAACGGGGGTTGATGGCCTTGGGCAGATAGTTCTACTGGATGGTCGGGAGGGCAAATATGTCTCTGATGTCTGCCAGCTCGTTGAGAAAAGCAATCGTCGTACCTTTGTTTAGGTGCCGGTATTCTTCGGTAAAGTTCGTTAGCAGCACTTGGGCTTGGCCATTCGGGATTTGGGCGACTCCCCTTGCGACGCCCAGTCCTCGATCCAGAAGTAACTGGGTGTTCCCCTCGACGACTCCTTCGGTAGTTTCGATGTCTTTAGTACCTATGCAGGCGACGACACTTGATCGGGGCGGCACGCTCAATGCTTCGTCGGGGACGCTTAAGGCAACGCGATGAGTGGCTGTCGTCGCTGTCGTCGTTGTCCATGGAAAGCCTGATCGACTTAGATCGAAGATCGATGATTGCCCTTTGTTCATTCAGGAAGTCCACTCCCAAAATCAAATTTCTCGAGCATTTCTGTCGGACCAGGAAGGTTGTAGCATAGGTTCGCCCATTTACTGTAACTCTCGCGGTGCAGCGTCCTGACGGCGTAATAAGGTTACCACCTGCGGTGCGGATCAGCGGGCCATCCCAAGTTGTTGTCACTTTCCTGAGTCGGACAGCGAGTGGCCTGCTCATGACGGAGTAGTCAGCTCCTGTGTCGACCAAGGCAGGAACCGCGTGACCATCGACCGTAACTTCAAGGTCAATTCTTCGCGTTCGCGTATTGTACGTTGTCTTTGGTGTACGATCGCGGCTTCGTCGAGCAGTGAAGCTGCGGGGGGTGTACTCTGACGTTTCCTTTCTGGGCAGCGTTAAAAGTTTCAAGTCTTGCCGCGTCGTCGTCGTCGTTGTCGGTGTTGTCGGCGGCGTTGTCGTCGGTGTTGTCTTCGTAGTTGAGGCGTGGACTTGGGTTCTCGTCGATGGAGGATCTTTGTGCTTGCGCTCGGAAGCAACCTCACCTCCAGAGGCTGCTTTATTCAGTTTAACATTCGGGTGCAGGCGGAGCGTCCACGCATCGCGTAGCCTTGGCTAAGAGATACAAAGCGCGGTGAAGATGGCGACGGGGAACTTGATAGGCGGCTCGGCGATGAGCATCCTTCCTGACGCAAAAACTCCTCAATTTCGGCTGGTCGCTGGCCGGGTCGGGGTCGTGGAGCGTCGTAAGAGAACCCTCGGATGCCCAGTCTTCTGTATGGGCAGTGCCGGAGGACGTGACCGGCCTCGCCACAGTGGAAGCATAGTGGGCGGCGCTGGTTGGGAGTTCTCCACTAGTCGCATTTCCTCGGCTGTGTGCGACGCTCATAGGACGGGCGGGTTGGTGCGAGAGGGCGGCGGTCGAGCGCAGCTGGCTGACGGCGATAGGGGCTTGGGTCCCGTCGTCGAGGTGCAGGACGGCGCACATCTGCAGCGTAAGTCATGGCTGGAGGCCCCAGAGGCTGCGCGGTCGTCGGCGTTACACCCAAGGCCTGTTGCACCTCATCCCGGATGCCGTCGGTGAGCGAAGTGAGCTGCGGCTGCGTTCCTGTTGGCAGCAATCGTTGGATATCTTCTCGCACAATTTCACGAATAACCTCCCGCAGGTTATCGTTGTTTGCGGTGTCCATGCAGCTTGCTGACAAAAAACGCTGCTGGCGGTCATACTGGCGGGCTCTGGCATCAAGAATGTTTTCAATGGTGGATGCCTCTTCGACGAGTTCCGCGACGGTTTTCGGTGGGTTCCGTACGAAGCCCACAAAGAGCTGCTCTTTGACTCCTCGCATAAGCAGCTTGACCTTTTCATCTTCCTCCATGCTCTAGTCGGTACGCCGGAAGAGACGCTTCATCTCCTCAGTGTACATTGCAACGGTCTCGTTTGGATGTTGTATGCGAGACTGTAGCAGCTGCTGGGCTCTCTCCTTTCGCACGGCGTTCGTGAAGATCTTCAGAAGCTTCTCCTTGATGGTTTCCCAGTTCGTGAGGCTAGCTTCCTCATTCTCAAACCAGATTCTTGCTGGTCCCTCCAAGGCGAAGAAGACGTACCTAAGTTACGTAGCATCATCCCAGTGGTTGAAGACAGCCACACGGTCGAACTGTTCCAGCCATTCTTCGGTGTCGGCGCCAGGCGAAGCGTCGAATGTTGGTGGCACCCGGGGCTACTGAAGAATGATTGGAGTCGTCGTCTGGGGCACGCTCATGGTGGACGTTGCTACTGGTTTTCGCTTCCGGGTAGGGTCCGGCAGAATCCCGAACTCAGGTGCGTCCCTTAGCAGGCGTCGGCTTCCGCGGTGGACTGGACTCAGGTCCCGCGGTGAATGACTAAGAGGGCTGGCGTCACGACTCGTAGGGGGTGTCCGGAACATGAAAGGCTACCCAGCACCTCCACCAGATGTCACGTTGTAGTGACGGCAGTCCAGCGGTCAGGGAGACACCCGCAAGACTTGCAAACGAAGCTATTTATTTGGGCTGACTTGCGCCCGCAAAAGAACTGAATCACTCGGCGGCGGCGTAAACAACAAACGTGCTCGTCAGTTGTCGAACTACGAATGCCCGCCGCTCGCGGCATCGCTCAATTTAAAGCCGGCAAGGAAACGTCGAGATAACAGGACAAGATTATCTACAGTAATCTGGAAAAACCGAGATGCAGCTCTTCATGGCTACGATCAATCGAGATTAGTCTGGTCGCTTCTCGCGTCACGAACAAAACTGTTAAAAACCCCTTTCCTGCGGCCTTGCGCGAACGAACGGTCACTAGAATGATACGTGGCAATATCATAGACAGAAGAGGGAGGAACGCACGCGCTGACAAGAATGAAGGAAAAACAGGTAAAAACTACGCGCGCTTACAACAGCCGAAGATTACTATTCTTGAGGTAGGTTAATTCTGTTCCCCCTAACATCCCCGAAGGGGTACTGACGCATTCCTTAGTAATCTTCGGCTGTTGTAAGCGCGTGTAGTTTTTACCTGTTTTTCCTTTTGGTTGGTTGGTAAACATTTATTGAAACAGTCAAGGGGCCGAAGGCGCAGATCTAGGGGTCGGCCAAGACTCTTTGGAATCTGGCAGCCTCTAGAGCGAGACCAATGAGCGTTCGTTGGTCGTCTAGGGTAGAGCTGCGTAGACGAGGCTCCCAGGTATGTTGTGTGGGTGTTGGCATGTGTTGTCGTGGAAAAATCCAGACCATATGAAGGAGGTCTGCTGGGATATTGCAGTGTTTGCGCATCGGCATATACCGTTCAGGAAATATATTATGCAATCTTTTGGGATTGGGGAAAGCGTCCGTCTGGAGTTGGCGCCATATGACGGCCTCTGTTTTTGAAAGTTCTTGGTGCGGACCTGGATAGATTTGGCGAGAAAGACGATAGTGCTTGAGCAGATCGCGTGAAGTGATTATGGTTTCCTTCCTGACCAAGGCGGGCATGTTGGGGGCGGGGTGATAAGCTGCTCGGAAAGTGAGCCCTCGAGCTAGCTCATGTGCTCCCTCATTACCCTTCAGACCCATGTGGGCTGGAGCCCATATCAGTAGGGTCAGGTGTTTAGAAGGATTTCATACGAGTACGCCAAACGCTTCGACTGAAATACGGCCATGAGTAAAATTAAGAATGGCGCGATGTGAGTCACTTATGACTACTCTAGCTTTAGAAGCGGAGAGCGCGAGAGAAATAGCTACTTCCTCCGCTGTAGTGATATGTGAAGTGCGTACGGAGCAGGAGGCATGAAGAGTCATGTTCTCATCTGTGGCAACCGCTGTTGCAGCAGTCCGAGTAGGATGGTCTGCGGCGTCTCTGTAAAGCACGTCAAATCGGCCAGCATATCGCTGCTGGAGTGACGCGGCCCGAGCTTCTCTGCGATCTTGATGATGAGTTGGATGCATGTTTCGGGGGAGAGGGAGAGTCTTGATGTTGGCCCTGATGGCAGGTGGGAGACTGACCACCGAGGATGGCGGACGGAAGGGAGCTATGCGAAGTCGTTCGAGGATAGAGCGGCCTGCGGAAGTTAGGGAGAGGCGTTGGCGCTGGGCCAGGAGGGCCGCCTCAATGAGCTCCTCAACCGTGTTGGAGACACCAAGGGCGAGAAGCTTGTCGTTGGGAGTAGAGAGAGGAAGACCAAGGGCTGTTTTGACACCGCTTTGGATAAGGCAACCTAGGGGGTGCTTCTCCGTGAGCGTGAGACGTAAATATGGAGCAGTGTAAGCAATACGACTTACTACAAATGCTTGAAAGAGATGAAGGAGATTCGCCTCCTTCATGCCTGCCCGCTTGTTGGAAACGCGCCGTATGAGACGGGCTGTCTGCTGTGTGTATCGATGCAAACGTTGTATTGTGTTGGTGTTGGCTCCGTTGGCTTGGAGGTGGAGGCCAAGAATTCGGATGGTGTCGACCGTAGGCACGGGAAGGTTTTTAACAGTTAGGCGGATATTTGGAGATGTGGGGGGGTTTCCGGGTGCCGGGATAACGCCCAAAGAAGAGCTCTGATTTTGCTGCTGGGCACTTAAGTCCTTTGTCCGATAAGTAGTCTTCAACTGTGTTGATCGCAGCCTGGAGAGTCTCTTCAATGTGTCCGTCACTGCCGCCAGTCATCCAGAGGGTGACGCTATCCGCGTAAATGCTATGATGAAGGCCCTCGTGGCGGGCGAGTGCATGAATAGAGTGGTCGTCGAGGTTACGGAGAATCTTGTTATTGATGCGGTCTGGGCCGGCTTCCGAGCCCGGACGTAACTTAGGTAGTGCAGCCCGGACTTCTGCCACTGTGATCGGGGCGCTGAGGGAAGGGTTGTCGAGACCGGCATAGTCTGGGAGCAGAGTAGGGGGATGCGGATTGATGTATTTGTCCCTCAGCTGGGCGAGTAACTCATCTGGAGAGCCTGGAAACTGATGTAGGAGGCGTTCCAGTTGTTGGGCGTTCTCTGAACGAGTGCTAGAGGGGTCTATGAGGTGACGCAGGAAGCGCCACGCATCTGCTCTTGAAATGTTGCTATCTAGTTCGTTACATAAAGCATTCCAATTTTGGCGATCCAGGGTGAGGGCGTAGCGTTCAATCTCTCTGTTCAGCGCAGCTAGCTGTTTACGTGCATAACGGTCAAGTCGTAGGGGGTCAGAGGATTTTCCGGGTAGACTGATTCCTTGGCGGCTTGTACGTCTTGAAATAGCTCAGAGGTCCAGAGACCAATATCGTCAATCTTTGAAGTGGGGAGCGGCACTCTCGGAAGCGATGCCAGTTAGTGAAGAGTTGGGGGCGAGCAGGGCGACCTGCCGGGCCCCCTACGAGAACGAGCTCTAGTAGATCGTGATCACTGCCCAGATTTACGTGCGTGTTTGTCCAGGAGGCATTGAGGCCTTCGCTGATGATGGAAAGATCTGGAGTAGTGTCACGCTCAGTGCGGTTGCCATGACGAGTAGGAAACGAGGGATCATTAAGAATAATGAGACGGTTATCATGGATAGCTTGCCACAGTGTCTTGCCCTTAAGCGTATCTGTCTGGTAGCCCCAGGCCGTGTGCTGAGCGTTAAAGTCCCCGACGATGGCAATGGGACTGGAACCGGCCAAGCGTGAGACTTCCGCAATGAGAGAATGAAAAGCAGGACGCCTCGCCCGGGGGGAGCTGTACACGTTCAAGAGGAAGAGGCTATGGCCTCGTTTGCGACGGGGTAGAATTTGCAATAGAAGATGATCGATAGTGGAGATGTTAGTGTCGTGAGTGAGAGCGGTTACATTCCTTTTGACAAAGGTGACCACGTTGGATGAAGAGAGAGAGCTGTGGAAAGTACGATATCCCGCTAGCTTGGAGGTGGACCCCGCCTCTTGGAGGGCAGTTATTTCTGGGCGAACTCGGTGTTGCAAAAGCTGTTGGAGGAGAGCTCGTTTACGGGTGAACCCCCGACAGTTCCACTGCCAGAGGGTGAGACGGGTTGGAAGTGTTATTGCGAGCCATGTTGGTTCAAGCGTTGCTCTAAGAGCTGTATGCGCGTTTCGACCTGCATGAAGCGGGCACCATGAGCTTCTTGTGTACGTGTCAACCTATCCATGGGCTCTGTGAGACCCTGAAGCTGCGAGAGGACTTGGGTAGAGAACTGCTGAAAAGTGTTATTGAAAGTGTCTTCAATGTTAGACATGCGTCTGTAGAGGCGCCTGTCTAATGAAGGCGCGATTGTGCAAATTTTGCGTTTGGGTGGAGAAGGCTCTTGCATTGAACCATCCTCCTCCTCGTCGGGGCCGCGGAAGGAAGCGGGAGAGTGGGTTGGGTAGCTGGTGCGTTGGTAGTTGTCTGTGCGGCCTGTAATGCTGATTTAAGATGTGAAATTTCTAGTCCTTGCTGTTGTATGAAAGCTTTAAGTTCAGCTATCTCACGTGAGGGCGGTGGTGGCTGTTGTGAGGGTGGTTGAGAGGCTCGATCTACCCAGCCTACCTTGCTCGCCGTCTTCTTGTGCAGGGTGTCACTGCCGGGAGCCCTGGAGTGGGATGGTCGGGATCTGGACCTGGAGGGTGACTCCTCGCGCCTCGTCCGGCTCCTGGCACGTCCTCGATCTTGGGAATGACGGGAGGGCAGCCGAGGGAAGGAGCTGGATCTGCTCTTGGAGCTACCCCGGGACTGTTTCTGATCCTGGTGCAGGTCGAGGCGGCTCTTGCGTTGCGTCCCTTGTTTAGCTTCCTCCTCGGACTTGCGAATATCCTCCCAGCGGCGTTTGTTCACAATGTATGGAGTACGGTAACTTTCTTTGCAAGTCTTGTCTCCCGTGGGGTGTGCGTCCGCGCAGAGGCGGTACCGAGGTTGACATGCGTGGCGTGCAGCGGGTTTCAGCGTCCCGCACGTTCTGCAGCGTTGATTTGGTGTGTTGGCGCACACATCGGCCCGATGTCCGAGCTCACCGCATGCGCGGCAAACTTCGTTGCGTTTCTTGTAAAGATAGCACCGAAAGGGTACGCCATAGTAGTAGATCCACCTTTTGACGCGTTCGTCTTGGAAAGTGAGTAGAATAGACGCTGTCTTGCCCATTCTACGAAGTTGGAATATTGGAGGGTTGCGTGGGTCGTCAATGTTTGCGTGGAGGTCGGCTGTTGTATACTCGAGATCGATACCGCGCACCACTCCTCTCCCAAAGGTTTCCGGAGCCGCCGCGTACGCAGAGACTTGGTACATCTTGTTGTTGATGTTGAGAGTCTTGATATTCAGGAAGTCATGCGCACGTTCCTTATTTGCTGTGCTGACGATGATCGTGTTCTGTTTGTCGTTAAAAAGGAGTTGGTCGAGGCCCTTGCCGTCGGTGTCGCGAAGTCCGGCTGCTGCCTTTACCGCGACAAAAAGCCGGGGAGCTGAGAAATTACCCGCAGCAAGACCATCACGGGGCCGTATAATGATCTTGAAATCGTCGCGCGGAAGCCGTGGTTGGTGAGAGCCGACAGAGTGCTTTGCTAGGCGTCGGCCGTTGCGGAGACAGCTCTTACTTTGCGGTGAGTCATCGCCGCCAGCAGCGTTCACGTCGATGCCGGCAGCTGTAGAGCCGCCAGCCGCGTTCGCGTTGGAAGTCCTGGCAAGATCTTGCTTGCGCTTCTTGTCGATCTTGGTTATCCAGTTGGTTTGGCTTTGAAATTCTTCTGGGGTGATATCCGTACCTTCTACCACGTCCATGGCACGAACGGAGAGCAGGCCCTGTGCCATGAGGAACCTATAGTCCGTGCCGGTGGCGGCGGCGGCCGCCTCGGCTGAGATTAGGCTTAGCGAGACGGGCGGGTGAGGCTAGATGAAAAGCGCCGAGAGAGTAGAAAATACTTCAGTTCTTGCTTTGAAAGTGGTTTCGATCGATGTTGGAGCACTTGCGATGTCAGTTGTGATGAGTGAAAGGTTGATCCAAGCGAAATTTTCGGCCAGCCAACGTACTTTGACAGGAGCCCATGTGAGCAACGTCTAACTCCTTGACTGAACGCCGCGTTCTCCCTGTTTTTCCTTCCTTCTTGTCAGCGCGTGCGTTCTTCCATCTTCTGTGCATGATATGACGTCAAATGTGTGTATATAGTCATGTTTCTTCACAGGTTAAGCAGTTGTTAGAAAGCGCTTCGTCCTGTGTGTTCGTCCCTTTTCCGTGTTTTTAGCGCTTACCAATTCCTTCAAGTATGTATATCCAACTAGCCCCAGTAGTAGCTCTTTTGACATTAGAGCGGTTACACACCTGCATATACAACTGAAAAAAAAATAGAAACATCATTTCGACTGGAGAGATAAATTCTTAGTGGAATTTGATATTTAATCTGTATTTATTTAAAGAATATGCGTATTTATTAAAAGATCATCAGGAAAAACATTTTTTATCCGGTACTAAAACACATGCTAGCGTCCGCAAAAGTTTGTTTGAAGAATAAACCGAAAACGCTCTCCATAAATTCCTGTAATAACTCGATTTATGCCTGAACTCGAGCTCATAAAATTGGACCGGATTTTTACCTCCCGAATTCCGAAGGCAATTAAGACTCGAAAAAGAAAGGCCTTAAATAGAAACCACCGTACAGAACTGAAGACAGTTCAGGAATGCAAATGGCCTTGGGGGTGACTATTAAATTTTGAATGTGTAGTTGAAGGCGTCCCGTTTTTCCTAAATGGCGTTTACAGAAATTGAAGTAAGCCCCTAAAGATTTTAGCCGCCGCGGTGGCTCAGTGGCTATGGTGCTCGGCTGCTGGCCCGAAAGACGCGGGTTCGATCCCGGTCGCGGCGGCTGAATTTCTTTGGAGGAGAAATTCGAGGCCCGTGTACTGTGCGATGTCAGTGCACGTTAAAGAACCCCAGCTGGTCGAAAAATCCGGAGCCCTCCACTACGGCGTCTCTCATAGCCTTAGTCGCTTTGGGACGTTAAACCCCATAAACCAACCGACCAACCCTAAAGATTTTAACGGACTGTACTCTACTATTCATTTGAAATCCTGAAAATGAAATGATCAGCAAAGTAAACCCAGAGTTTTCACCACTTTCATACCACTTTCATACCACCACTTTCAACATAACGCCGCTATCACCATAGCATGAAACTACTCGTGTACTACTCAAAGGTAACGAGAACGGGATTTGGCTCGTATGTGATTGTCTGCAACGTCGTTTGTTTACCAAGCGCGCAAAAGAATTCAGGTTAGGTGTCAGCCAGTGTGTTGACGCTTGCATCACGGCGCAACATAGCTAATCAGTTTTGGTCGCCTTTTCACGTTAAGCTTTTCGACTAAAGTTAGCTTTCAATCGGCGTACTAAACACGCCAGAGCATTACGTTTCTTGATGGAGCCATAAATTATATAATTTTTCTCCCAGATATACAAAATAAAAACATATTGACATGAAACAATAAGTAGCATTGTAATGTACAAGTTAAGAGGGAAAATAAATGTCATTCTTTCTTTGTGGTAGGCAAGCCTGGAAAAAGGTTGGGCGATAGAAAACATTATCATTCAGGCGCAGTGTATAAGTTGCTTTATAAGCTTAGAGTGCCCCCCGAAAGATTTTCTGAAATGCTGTCGTGGGCTGCAATACAAAACAAGACCTAGTCAGTGCGATCCTGTCCGCTGCTTTCTGTAACAATGTCCTTTAATGAGAAGGGAACGGAATCTGGACTTAGCTATGTGTTTGATTTATAAATTCAGAATAAAATGTAACCGCTCATTGCTGCCTTCCAATTGCAACCTACTTGTGTCAGTCGGACAAAAATTAAAGGAGATTAAAGGTGATAGTTTTGTTTTTGGAGCCCATCACGGCGCTGCATCTACGGTTGTGGACGCCAATTCTGAAGCTTTCTTTCGATACGCCTAGTGCTGTTTTGAGAAAATCTGCGAAGGCGCCTGCATTTTAAATGCCTGGTGGACACAATGGTACGGCCATGGCGTGCCTAGAAAAAAAAGGATTGCTATCAAAAAGAACAAGTATTAGTGAATGTAGCGAAGTTCCGGAATGCGCTTAGGAAGTGATGTCTGGTGTTGTGACTTTCTTTTGATCTCAAGCGGTGGAATATTTTGCTAGGGGACACTGCAGCAAATAATTCCTGGCAGAACCACCTTTGGATGATGAATAACATAATTTATTTTCATAAATTTCGTTTAAAGATTACGGCTGAAATTCAATGATCGTGGAAGTGCGCGGCGTGCATGAAGTCCTAAAGTTCCTGAGCCATTGATGTTATTTTCATAAAATAAGGGGCTCGAAATATTCGTGCAAACATTTTCGCGCTCTTCTCAATAATAAAACATAACGTGCGTCTGAAGGGCTTAAATTGAGTCTAAGTGTACGATATTTTGGAAATTTTGATGTCTAAGATTTCGGGAGCGAGCAAAAAAAACGTTGACCTATCTAGCAGCAGGAACCTTCTGTAAAAATAATTAAAAGGACAGTGAACACTCAAGGAAATGTACTGCGATGAGTTCTCACGCCATTTTGAATCGTGATCGGGCTGAAAGTAGCTTTATTTTTTATAGATTCTAGAGCCCCTGGCACAAGTGCAGTGCTGCTGTTGAGCACTACGAGTACACTCTAAGCTTTCATTGCTCGTACTTCCGTCCGGTGGCCTAAAAATAAACGTTAGTTCTAGAGGCAAAATTTAATGAACTCCCATAGTATTATTTTTGAATGACCACTGTGGAAACTCTATCCGACTTTTCTTATTAGCAAGATTCGTTATTGGCCTCAAGGCTATACTGATGGTTGCCTTGCACCAAAAGACGCATTTCTTTACCGCCAGCCTACTCAAACCTCTGACGTCAAGACCGAGATGAACTCCGTGATCACCAATTAGAAATGATGGCGATGAATCTTGGCCTCTGTGATCCCCGCTCGAAGATCACAGATTCACTGTAGTTTGCTTGTGTGAATGGTAGATGGCGCTGACGGATGTGTTTCAGTTATAAGCATCTTCTGCCTTCAAAATGCCGCGTCTTCAATGGAAGTAGTGTCCTTATTATCAGAACGTGGGAATACATGGATGCAGGCAGCTTTCACATGAACATCGGTTTAAAATCACAGAATTGAAAACGAATTATAAGATTTCGTTAGCAAACTTCACATTGCTTCGCACATCATCATTAAAATCGCTCTTCACTCTGACGTGAGAGGGAAACGGCAGTATATCAATCAGCACCGTTACAGGAGAGGTCACTGTCAATGGCACGCAGGAAAATGGCTTTAATCTTTCTGTTATTTTTGAAGGCACGTTGCTCAGAACGTGTCATGTTTCTAGAAGATACAACAAGCGAGAACTCCTTTCCGCGAGAACATCTCGGAAGCAAGATATGTTAGCCAGTGCTGTATACAGGGTGTCCAAAGTTAGAATTTCTCGTTTTTTAAAGAAATATAGAGAGCTTTCCACGAAAATTGTTTTCGGAAATTTGTTATGCTGCCAGGTGGACGCAAACTGTAAGATCAGTAATAACTAACGTAAGATCAGTTAATAATGTAGATTAGATAAGTGAACTTTTATACATGGCGGTTAGCATGCATGTTTGTATTAAAACTTAGAGGCTGTGGTATTTGTTGTTTATTCTATCTTGTGCCATTTTAGTCACGTGCCTGTCTCCAAAGATATGCGCGTTCAAAATTTGAACCCAATCCGTCTTGTTGCGGATGCGAGAGCACGGCATCTAAGGACGCTCCTCCGCGGTGTGATGCAGCTCTTGCTTACAGGGCTCCGTCTGATAAGAATGTGGACTGACAGGCAACAAGGATTACACTTCGTTAGTGGCCAGCGTTTTCGTTCTTGCCCAGCGAAACCAAAAAAAAATTTTTTTTAAGCGATTGCTTCAGTGGGAGATAAGGCGTAGTGATGCTTTGAACTTCGCATGCGGTCAGGGGCAACGATACCGCACTGCTGGCCGAGAGTGAAAAGTAATCACCATCGACCGGCACTCCACTTTCTTATCAGACGGAGCTTCATGCTGAGTGTTTGGGTCTGTCATGCGCAATTAGAAGTATTGGGTTGAAATTTTAAACATGGATTTCACAGGGCACCGGCGCATTGCTAAAACTGTACAAAAATAGAATGGCCATCAAATACCACTAACCCGAAGTTTTCAATATAATCATGCCTGCTAACTACATTGACTAAAAACTTAATTATTGCATTTTTATATACAGATATTATGATCACAATCATTCTCACAATTTGCGTCCGCCTGACCGCATATCCCATGTACAAATACAACTTTTGTTTAGAGCTATTTGTATTTTTTTATTCCAGAGAGTGTAAGTTTTAACACTAGGTGTATAAGCGGCTTAGAAAAGTTGCTTTCTGCATTATGCAAGCGTTTCCTGATAATGAAAAACGCTTTTGCACTGTAACGATATTTAACAGCTCTTCTACAGTGGCTTTCTTCTGGCATGCTGTCGTAGAATTAATATTGGGCGCTTTGTTTTTTCTTGCCTAATTCTCGTTTCGCATATAGGGAGAAGGCGCATTCGCTGATCGTTTCCTCGCTTGCGTAAAGCGTCTGCTTCATAGGAGGTTCGTCACGAACCCTGTGAGTATCATCTCTTCGTTCTCAGAGGCTTAAAAAGGCTTAAGGGTTGTAAGCTGTATAAGTATAAATGATCGCCCTTTTGTGTGGCTAGCAGAACTCTTTCTTGCCCTTCAGTCAGGTCGTTATAGCTACAGAAAAAATCTAAAACGCGTGTCTTCTCATAAAAAAAGTTTTCTTTGTGCCGAGGTAGTGTCGGGCGCTGTGCAAGATATTACAGGAATGGAAATAAGTTTAGACAGCAAAGAAGGGCCGCCGCAGTGGATTAGTTATTATGGTGCACAGCTGCTGACCCGAAAAACGCGGGTTCCGCCTCGGCAGCTGGGGTCGCATTTCTATCGAGGCAAAATGCTAGCTTCCCGTGTGCTGTGCTATATCAGCGTACGTTAAAGAACACTAGGTGGTTGAAATTACCGGAGCCATTCACTAAGCTGTCCCTCACAGCCTGAGACGCTTTGGGCCGTTAAACCCCACGAGCCTAAACCTAAACAACAAAGAAGGATATCTGCCATTAGATTCCGAGCTCGCAGGACTGAATCCTGGCCGCGGCGGCCACATTTCGGTGGAGGTGTATAACAAAAACGCTAGCGTGCTGTTTGATGTCAATGCACTTTAAAGAACTGCAGGTGATCTAGATTTGATCCCGATCCCTGCAGTGGAGTTTTCCCCTGTAGCGGATGTGTCGTTTCGCGAGTTAAAACGCTGCCTACCCTGCACGCCAGGCCCCTTGCATATCTATGTACCTGATCCAACATCGCGTCTATCAATTTGCCCATTTTTTTCTGTACTTACCATATACTTTTACGTTGTGTTGGTTTGGTTGGTTTATGGGGCTTAACGTCCCAAAGCAACTAAGGCTATGAGAGACGCCGTAGTGGAGGGCTCCGGAAATTTCGACCACCTGGGGTTCTTTAACGTGCACTGATATCGCACAGTACACGGGCCTCGAATTTCTCCTCCAAAGAAATTCAACCTCCGCGGCTGGGATCGAACCCGCGTCTTTCGGGCCAGCAGCCGAGCACTATAGCCACTGAGCCACCGCGGCGGCTCTTTTACGTTGTGTTAGAATTCGTAGTCATGGTTTCTTTTCTGCCGGTGGCTACTCAGTCTTGTGGGCTCACAGGCCCCCTAACAAAAAGACCTACGTTGGTAGCAAGTCTGTAGACTGTCTTGGTCACCAGCCTGCCTCAAAATCAACAGAGACGCGTGCAAAAGCTGCTCCTCTCACTGGCCTTTTTATGTCTTCAGCCTCGAAACATTTTTTTCCGTCCCACCTGAAGAATAGTCTGCTTGACGGAATTTATAATCCTCTTCAGTCCGCTGCCTCTTACTTGTGCTTCTGGTGCAGTACACACCGGAATCTGTATTCGCGGCCATAACGCTTGGATACAACATCCAATATTTCTACTTTGGGACTTTCAGCGACGTCAGACGGGACATCGAATAAGAGTACACGTAAACATGACTCGTGCTTATCATGCTTCACCTGCTCTGCATGTGTTGTGGAATTCTTTTGGAGGGAGGAAAGTGTAGCCGGGTACAGAAAAAGGTGAGAAGGAGAGATGAGCTTTACGTAATTAGAGTGAATGCGGGGGTCCCGAGAGGCACAGGTGATGTTGGAGTGGGTGTTGTCTGGCTAGTGATGAAAATGATGCATTAAAGGAGGGAAACAAGTCTGTGGATATCACTAGGACGGCAACAGCTTGTAGGACCTGTCTTTTGGTCGGGATGCTAAAATTCAGTATGCTGGGTTTGGTTTCTATGAAAAGAATTCCATTTTCACTAGAACAATCTTTAATATGTCATAATTTCTACCTTGTCCACGTGTTCCAGCAGTCTTACTTCCTCATGACGTAACTTCGGCGGTAAGATAGCAGTAGCGAATTGTTTTCAGGCGTCGAATGTTTTCAGTTACGCCATTTGGCGGCGGTGACGCAATAACCTGGGAGGACATTGGGGGAGACTCTATAAGCACCCTGAAAGTGTAGTTAAATGAGCGAAGGCTTATCGCAAATCATAGCGGTAGTGCATCCCCTTTTTTACAGCTTAACTCTTGTCGAATGTTGAACCGCTGTAATTCTCGTAATCAGTACTGAAAAAAAATAATAATTTTAAGTTCCTGCGCCGCATATACAAATGATAGTGGTAGATGACCGCCTATAGGTGTACTACGTCTTTCCCTACAGTTTTATAAGCGTGGAGACGGTCGATAACGGTTTCCTTCTTGCAAAAGTCTTTCAAGAGCGTTACCTCTCTATTACTACTTACGTTTATCAAGGACGCGTGTGTCTGCAATAAAGGTCCAATTGACGAGAACATTAACCACATCCGCACGCTATGTGTAGCGCCTCATTTGATATCTATACTTTGTATACGTTATATACCTGCCAGCATAGCGGCTATTTAAGTGGGACCCCCAGGGACTACCGTGTGCATAAAATTATGGAGCCACCCATTTGACGCAGAACGTTCGAAGTTGTCTCAGTCGAAGCTACGCAGAAAAAACTCATCCTAGATGTAGTAGATTTCAACACGCGCATTTTTTCAATAAAGCATAACTTTGTAAACGTGATCGAAATACGTACAAACTGAAATAAAACTGGCGACCGGCACCAACGGCATAACAGTCCTTTAGCTGTATTTAGTGATGAACTTGAAATTTCCAGAACGCAGAAAGACAAAATAATTTGGTCATACTGATGACGATGAGTCGTCTTCGCAGATAAAGTCGATCAAGCCGACTTATTTAACATCAAAGAAATATTGAGCATTCCGCAGAACTATTTAGAACCTGCTGACTTGTGTAGTACCGCACCTGATCTGACACCCAATAGCACAGAGCAGACTCACAGGATCCGAAAGGTTACGCAAGTAGAAAACGTCCTGTCTTAGTGAAATTTACCCCATATAAAGACCGGCAGACTGTAGCTACCAGAACACATAAGATGAAGGGCAAACAGTTTGGCATCTCGAAGGACTACTAACGCACTGTTCGAGAAAAACGACCTAACATGTGGGAGTACGCCAAAAAGAATCCCGTAGACGAAATAAAAGCAGTCTTGCGGTTTGACAGATTTCATTCACCTGGGTTAGCTGAGATTGAAGTGGGAAAAGACAGCATGTGCGGTGACCCAACGACCACAGAAGCATCATCGGGCAATGAAACTGTTACATTTGGCTCTGGCAGTATATTTCCGCAGCATTAAATTAAAGTCCCTGAGTTCCATTTTTTCTTTCTTGTCTAGACCCTGACGCTGTTACCGGGACCGAGTCGAGGCTTGATCCAGATATATAGGTGGCTGAGATCTTTCTTTGTGGCTGCAATTGCTTCGGCGTGGCTGTGGCGCAAGAGATGGTGGCATGTTTATTCTTGTGCATTAAGCTCTCCCATGCGCCGCGAATAAATTCTAAAATATCGTAGGCGAGCTGGTGTGCAGCAAGTTGGGACTCATATGAGAAGAATTTTGTTATTAGCGCTGTTTTTCACCCTCCTGGTCCAGCCTCCCAACTCCAGAAGAGCTTTCGAATGTCTCGAACTGATGCATGGGGACCATTTTATCCTCGAAGGGAAATTCAATTTGCCAAGTATTCACTGGTCGGCTGATAAGCCGAGGAATACAGACAATCAATCCGTCAACCAATGAATCAAACAACATATTTTATATTCATAAAAGAAGGGATACGAGGCGCAAAAGCGACGCACGCAAAAAAGCTGCACACCAGCTGCTTGGCAATAATCCAGCCACTCAGGCAATAGTTACGTGTTTTCTTTTTTTTTTTAAATTTCGCTTGACAGTTCTTTTGCTCAATACTGGAAATATCTATTACACGCTGGTGTGCTATTACTGCTGGTCTTCCCATGTATTGTGGCTTTTTACATATAAAGGATCGTTGTTCTTGCCGCCAACATGTTAACGAAGCGACAAATGGTGACGCCACAGGCCACATCCTCGATATATTAGTTTGTAATATGCCTGGCGTAGTATTCAAAGTGACTGCAGCACCGGCTGTTAGCGATCACATTTCAATTATAGTCGAATTTTCTATAGAAAAACTGCATGTTGTGAAAAAGCCTGAAAGAAAGCGTACTCTCACAACGGCACTTGAATCGTATTTCCCTGCTTTCGACACTCTTCCCGAAGAATTTACTACTGAGAACATATGGGACACTGAAGAAAAGCTTTTCTTTTAAGGAAACACTTTTCCAACTTCGCGATATACGGGTATGGTCACACATACAAAGGTGTTCACGAAAGCATGGTTCAATGCGGGTCTCCATGCTCTCATTCTGGAGCAGCGGCGCGTGTAGAGCAATTTGAATAATAGTAATTCACCTACTCATCATGTTCGCTTGTTGTATTTAAACCGTGCTCCCGGTCCAAGGCTGATTATGCTCAGAAATCTTAATTTTTTTTTTACCTTGGCGAAAAACTTGATACGAATGCTGAGGAATTCTGGCGACACGTGCTTTGTAACGACGAATTCGGTAGTTCCACTTCTGCGTTGAGAGGTAGGAAGGTTCCCGTGCAGGACGACAGAAGTAAGACGAAATGGTTTAGGAGCTCTTTTTAATATTTTATTTCTAACTGACAAATTTTAGATGCAGCATCACATGATATTGGCCACACGTCTCCTTTATGTTTATTTATGTTTATCAACCCTGGTATGCAAAATTTTTTAATAACATAAAACAGTGAAAGGTAGCGCGTCGGATAATATACCGCAGCGATTACTATCTTGTCAGGCACGCTGGAAATGTACTTTTTCGTTTGGTCGAAAAATCATGGACATAGAGAATTTCGCTCATCGCAGCGAAATAGGACACGTTGTCCCGGAACATAAAAATTGGCAGTGAAATTGTTTTCAAAAGCGCAGGCTGGTTTCATTAGCTAGCATTTTCTGTAAATTATACAGCACGTACATTGCAAATGAAGAATGATTAGTTAATGATTGTTTAACGTTTTAAAGCGACTCAGGCTATAAAGCGAACCGTAGTGGAGGGCTCAGGAAATTTCTACGACCTGGGGATCTTTAACGTTCACAGACATTGTACAGTACACGGGCCGTGGCCGGGATTGTACCCGTCTCTTTAGAGTGAGCAGCCTATCGCCATAACCACTGAGCCACCACGGCTGCTACAGTTGAAGAGTGAATTCAGCCAGAAGAATATAGTGTCCTAGATCTAAGACAGCATTGTTTTCGACATGGTCATTCGCGTGATACAAAAGTGGTTTAATTTATTCATGATGCGGTCCTCGCAACAGGCAAATAGTTAGTAATAGAATATGTATCCCTAGACATTCACAATTCATTCAAAACAGTTCCACACGATCTTGTTAAAACTGCGGGGCTAAAAGTTTAACCAGGATAATATTACTTTGAGTTCAAATTTCTTGTTCGTGATTAAATAGTTTGTCGTAAGAACGCCACTTCATGCACACATGTTCCAGTTACATGCCCTGTACATGCCCTGTACATGCCCTGTACTTGCAGTACATGCCCTGTACTTGTTGTGGGAAATAAACTGAAATTGAAACTGCAACTGAAGTTCTTGTTGGCGGCCCACAGGGTTCCATGATCGGCCTTCTGTTTATTGTCATCAGATGTAGTACCTATTGATTGTTTTTCATGTTTGCTGGTGATTTTATGTCGTGCAGGTTTTTAATGATAAGAGTAATTTTGTATCGTTGGAAACCAATTTAAACACTGTCGTTCCTTGGTGGACACTTTCCTGAATGTCACTAAGTCTTAAAAAAATACGTACCTGTGACTTTTATAGGACAGCGGGGCCATACTAGTTCAATACATTATAAATAATGTTCAACATAAAGCCAAAATATTTAAAATTTAGATGTACTTCTGTCCCCGGATTTACGATAATCAAGACATGTATACTACAGTGCAAATAAATAAAACTGCATATATGATCGGTTTCCCAGGTTGCAATTTCAAGCACTTCTCAAGCGAGCTGAAGCAGGGGCTATAGTTAACATACGTGCGATGTATGCTTGAATATGCTTACATTGGATGGGACCCATACACCAAGGAACATATTAGTATCCTAGAAAAACTTAAAAATAAGGCTCTCGGTGTCTTCAAAAACAAGGAGCTTGAATTTAGGAGTGATGCCTTTCGTAATTCGACTTTCTTCAAACGACTCCTCAGTGCAGTGGTTTATCGCCTGTAATTGTTCCAACATGCATTTTTACGGCCTTTTTAAACGTTTTTTACAGGCATTTTTTAAGCGTTGAGTGCTTAATTTGGCCATGCGAACATATATGCTTTCTGCTGATTTATGACGTCCATTAGAAAGAAAAACGATTCTTCAATTCTCTCCCCCCCCACAGTTGTAATTATCATGAAGGAGATTAAGTCGATAAATAAATAAATAGTAACCAAGCTGCTGTAACACGCCGGTGCTCCGTTGTGCCGTGAAAGGCTTAGGATTGAGTTTGTTTCTATTCATAAGCCACCCAGTGTTATGTCAAGGTGGATGCCAATCATACATTACATTATGAGTGTGATCACTCCAAGGTTTGCAGTTCACCAATAGAGAGCTAGGAGTAACGGATAACAGTTCTCGAGATTATTTTCGGCGATTTTTCCTCGCAAGGAAAACATCATTCGTTGTTATATATTTAAACAGGAAGAACGAAGCGCATACTAGAAGAGCGTGCATCACATTTTTCCAGGCTGGGTTCTATGTAGCAGTATTTTCTCGCTTTTTATGTCGTTCACTCTACCTGTGTGCAGAGTGCCGGGAAAACATACAACGTGGACACAGACACGCTTCTAGCATCGTATAAAGTAAGTAGTCACATTTTCTAGGCTGAAAAACACACAAACTGCTGTAAAGCTTCCGTTCCGGGCGCCTAATATTGCGAGCACATTTCCTGTTTTACCCTTCGAGGTTGACATCTCTTCAACATCTTCAGCATACACATTAGCTGCTTCGTTAGCTCTACGTAACATCAATGCCGGCATGTATAGAGCTCCTTGTCCATTTTTCTGAACTGTTTAAAAAACTCTTAACTGTCTAGCAGGAGCGTCTGTCTATGAAAACAGTTTACCCATCACTGCACACTGCATCGCTTAGGGGCATTAACCTTCAACATGATCTAGGAACGTACAGTCGGGGTAAAAAATCTCTCACCTACCCTCCAACATCCACATTTGGAACTTGAAGGCGTTTCGGACGGATACCTTTTGCCCGGCTATACACAATTCCAAGGAGTGCTTCCTTAACGCATACCACAAATCTGTCTTCGTCTCATGTAAAGTCAAGGGTCAAGAAAGCATAGCCCGGTGGCGCTAATCTAACCGTTACTATAGGTACCGTTTATGCCCTCTTCCCCCTTTGTTATGAGGAAGTTCGGCATCGTTTTGAAGTGTGCGCCACTGCATAAGTGTCGTGTCCGGTCGCTGTGTTGAATGCAGCGAAAGACGCACACGGTACTTTAAGACTTTGTTTATTTAAAGCTGATGAGGGTGCGACCAGCGTCGACCGAGGCAGGAGCTGAACTGGCCGTCCGAACAAGGGAGGGAGCGGAGAAGCGTCCACGGGAGGGAGTGGCTTCCCAAAACAGGAGGAGGATGCGGGGGCGCACCTTGGGGGGCATCTGGCGACAGCGTGCGACGGGGGGCAAGTGGTCGATAGGACAGAGCACTGCACTGGTAACACACAAGAGGGGGGCAAGTGGCCGTTCGGACGGGACACTGCAGGGGTAACACACACACAAAAGCAATAAGGGGACACAACAATAAGCGAATGCCAAAAGCACGATCGAACAATATGTACCATTTTGCATACGCATAGGAAGAATACGAAAATAAAAATGTTATTTCTGCGAAGTTTAACATCTGCGCGACACAACTGCTGATCATAATCGCCAGATTATTTTTGATGCGAGGGCTTCGGTAATGGGCATATTATTTTAGCTCTCTGTATTGTCAGGGTAAAGCTTTAATAATAATCTTTTTAAGACTTCTGGTTTGTTTTACTTTCATACAGGCTATTTTTAGAATCAAGCTTCCTGACAAAGCGCAGTGTGCCGGGGGAGAAAGAGAGAGCTGGGGCTCTACCGTACGCCAACCTCACTTGCGATGCGCATTGGCTGCCACCCTCACTGGCACCAACGCGCTCCCTAAACCTGCAGAAAATGACTCATGCCCATACATTTTTTACAAGACCTGCGCTGCGGAAGATGACATGGATTGACTTATCGTAAACAGGAACGGTAAATGAAGCTTACAAGCGTTGAAGTGCGGGCTGGTTGGTTGCTCATTAGAAAAACAGCGCGAAGGACGCAGACGAAGAAGAGAAGACACAAGACGCAAGACGACTTGTGTCTTCTCTTCTTCGTCTGCGCCGCGGTGGCTCAGCGGTTATGGTGCTCGGCTGCTGACCCAAAAGACGCGGGTTCGATCCCGGCCGCGGCGGCTAGAATTTCTTTGGAGGAGAAATTCTAGAGGCCCGTGTACTGTGCGATGTCAGTGCACGTTAAAGAACCCCAGGTGGTCGAAATTTCCGGAGCCCTCCACTACGGCGTCTCTCATAGCCTTAGTCGCTTTGGGACGTTAAACCCCATAAACCAACCAACCTTCTTCGTCTGCGTCCTTCGCGCTGTTTTTCTAAGGAACAGTAAAGCTCAATCACTGCGTTTTATTTTTCCTCTGTCGTTTTTTAAAATGTGGGATCCGCGTCATTTTATCAAAGACAACGCTCGAAAAAAATTTTCAACTAGCCTATTCCCCCGCACCTTAATGCTCAACCAGACCTGAACAGCACACGTCTTGGGAGAAAGGTGAACGCGGCAGGTGTCTGCTGTGATGCACTAAGATGCTGGCAACAGCGCTGGTGGCGACGCCGTCTAAAGAATTTTTCTTTTGCACCTAAGACTGAAAATGAAGGTCTAGGCGGCACTTAAGCACCACCGTAAGGGAATGACGCGCTAGCTTAGTAGCTTAATACCTATATATGCAGAAGGGCAATCTGTGCATTACATTCATAAATCCCTGGGGCTCATCATAATCCACCTGGCGCACTGGTGTAGCGGTTAGGCCAAGTGCCACTCCCCTGCGCTGGCACGTGCTCCTAGCGGTGGGTCTTATGCGGTCCAGGTTACCCTTCCCGAAAAACTAACCACTAATTTAACTGCCCCCTGCCACGTTGGGTAGTTTGCTCACTCTCCGGTTGGCAGTTTGTGATGACGCCGCAATGTCACTCGACATAGGTGTCCCACCTGCATCCTGGGTTGCTCTCTGGGGACCACCTGTCAGAGCTATGCCCGTAATTTTTTGCTCACAACGCCGTCACCAGATTTTCTGGGGAACGGAGCCTTTAGCGCACTGATACTTTACCTCTCAGCCCCCCGCCCCCCCTCCCCCCCGGGAGGCTGATGTCTGTCATATAAAGCCTCGAGCCCAAGCAAAGAGCTGTCACTTTCAACATCAAGCTCCTAAACCACTATCCTCCAGCCACCTCTCCGCGACTCCCCGCATCTAGGTGGCTGCCCACCCAAACACCGCCTTATTGGATCAAACGCCACAGGCCTCCCCACCCACCTATGCCCTCCAGAAGTGCCACCGCCGCTCAATCACCCAACTCTTCTCGCCAGAAGCGTCGCCCACCACCGACCGCCTACCTCACCCTTCAAGAAGACCTTCAACTATAAGAGGCACATGCGGTAGCCGAACATAAAAGCGAAGGAGCATTAGAACTCACAGACAAGTGGGAAATCCAGCTGTCCTTCAAAACCAGTACCCTCCAGCCACGTCCCCAGTCATCCTCTAGGCTAGGGTATGCCACCCATCCACCGCCAGCCTCGACCCACCTCCGCCAACCCCACCCTCCAAAAAAATTCCGTTACCTGGGTGAAGCCTCTGCTCAGAGTAAGGGCAAAAAAGTAATCATCGAAGGTAAATCCAAAGTCTTTCGAAGAGTGGTCGCATGCGGTGTCTGGTCGTTCCGATATGTTCTTCACTGATAGGCTAAAGCAGAACTGTAAAAGGTGTATTAGTGAGGGGCTTCGGATGGATTTCTGCCACCAATGTTTTAACCTCTACAAGATTCGCCATTAACGGTCATTTTCCTTTGCATTGTAGCCGCCTCGTGAAGAAAATTGCTTTTCACACAACGTACCAGGCATCACGCATTATAATGACGATGTCGTGGTCCCCAGTGCATTCCCATCTGTGTACATGCATTAGGCAAAACCACCTGTGTGCTCGCAACTTAAACTACCATCACATCAAAATGGAGCCACTCGTTATGAGCGCGCAAATAGAAACGTCAACCAATGACACCACACACGACTTGAAACCCTGGGCGTGATGTTGAACCGACGGGCTTTCTTCCTCGACCTGCACAGTGTCTCTAGAAAATTTTCAGAGCACCGCGAGCGATTCTCCTCCCTGACACAGGTATCCTAGACACAAGCATCCTTTGGAAATGAATGTGAAATGCTTCTGTAATTCCTCCAGTCAGGTGGTCTGAAAAGAATAGCAGTGCTGCAACAAAACTGGAAGCATTTTCACCAGGGACAGCACAAGGCGACATCCCTAATGAAACAGAATGAGTAGGAATCATGATATGAAGTTTGATGAGCAGCTATTTTATGCAGGAACAAAAATTGGGTAAGTATCCTGTTTCTACATTACAATGCAAAAAATTAAAAAAAAAGATTACATGTAGCCAATCCCAACTTCAGCTAAAATAATAGCACAGGTCATTCTCTGCAAGAGCAAGTTATGAATGTACCAGTAAGCCCTTGGCCATAATAATGATCGTTTGGCTATTTTCCAGATCACTGCAAACACCATTACAAATATTTTATTGACTTAATTTCTGTTTAACCACTGCCGCCATCGCCACCACCGTCTTTTTCATACAGCATCAGTCTTCTTGTTTCATTTCTTTCAACTGTCCATTTAGCCTGGGCGACGTGCGGAGGTTTTGAAGGCTAGCGCGCGGTATCATTCCGCGATGTTAATGGAGGCGGAGTTTGTACACGTCATCCACCTTCTGTTCGCTCACTCCACCTAAGATGACGTCATGGAAAGTTCCGCCGCCACTGCTGATGCCTGGCCACATAGGCTATGCTCGCCTCTATTCATCACGTTACACGACACTCGTCATGGCTATCGGCACTGTGAATCAGTTGTTCCGACAAAATCTCATTTCTGTCCAATGATTGTTCATCTGAGGGAAGTGTATGAACACACCAACTTTAACTTGGAGTGACACTCGATCTTGGTCGTGTGCTCATCAATACTACCCCAGCAAACCAAAAACTTCTCAGAGACGTCTAGCTAGACGTCTGGTGAGATGTTCTTCGCTTGCTGGGACCCTTGTAGTGCTCTGTCTTTTAAGGCGCAAGGCTTTCATCTCATGAGTTGTGTAGACGCAAGTCGTAAACGAAAGTTGTCCGCATAAAGGGTCAATCATAAGTTCTGATGTAATTAAAATAAATGCAGAAGTTGATTAACCAACAGTTGATAAGCAACATATGTGTAATGGATTAAAAATTCAGAAATATAAAAACAAAAATAAAAGAAGTAAAAAAAGAAACGATACAAACCAAATAAAAATAGCAAATTTAAAAATGAAATTTAGAAAGTATAAAACCATAAAAATAAATATCATTAAAAGAATAAAAACTAATAATTGAAAAATTGAGGGAGAAAGAGAGAAAAGCGAAAGGCTTTCGGATTTCCGCTCCTAGGCAGACTTAGGTGCAATCCTGTAATTTTTAGGATGTCTATCGTGGTGTTCCTTAAAATCTTTTTAAATAGCTCGTGTAAATAGAACATGTTTTAAGTGTAAAAAATACTACGTTCGAAAGAAGGCACTCGTCATGGCTATGAGGGTCGGTACTCGCTTTGCCACGAGAAATGATTCAGTTCAAACCCGACCCGTGTAACTTTTTTCTGCGATTTTTTTTTCTGCTTGTGTGACAACCAATCCCTTCCGCTACTTCCCAGGGGAGACCAGGGGAGTCTCCCCAGGCCCGCTGCCCCGGCTGTGGGTCGCTATAGTAGCCCTCCCTCATTGATTTCTTTCCACCTTGGGGTGGCAAAATTACAATTGCCTACGGGCCAATTCGTTTATTTTGCTTTGCTTATACCAGCGATACAGTAGTGGCGCAGGAGAGGCTCATTTTCTTATTCATTTATTATGTTGGTTGGTTGGTTTATGGGGTTTAACGTCCCAAAGCGACTAAGGCTATGAGAGACGCCGTAGTGGAGGGCTCCGGAATAATGTCTCGAACTACTTCATGTTAGTGTGACACAGAAGGACCACGCGCAGATCCCTGAAACCGCCCACCGTGGCCCGTGATGCTAGAGCATAAAAGTATTTAGCGCCTTTCGCTGTCACCTTGTCGCCGGTGCTGACATCGTAGTGAGATCAAAATTTTTTTCTGCGTGTTCTCGCGCGAGTTATTGCATTTTGGACAATTTCGTAAAAGCGATGACCATGGCATTCAGCTACAGGGAGATTTCCTGTGAAGCCTAGCCTGATTTTGGTGCGCGTTCAGAGTTCTATTTTTAGGTGGCACAAAGCAACCAAGAAAACCTGATGCTAATGGCAGGAATACGGCGAAACACAATGCTTATTTTTCTGTAAACAATCTGACCGGTGATATGAATCAAGCCTCAATAGCCCGAACGCAGAATTATCCGGAAATGTAACATGCTATGCACTGATTTTAAGAGTCAGCAGTTCCTTTGTTCGCGCAAACAAATCAGTCTTTAACAAGTAATTTTTATTACTTTCAGCGTTGCGCCGCCTCACACCTTCCTAAAGACGTCCGATATATGCTGAGAACAATCGCCTACTACATGGATTTCATCAGTGGCTGAAGGTGCGTCAGGATGCAGTGGCGGTTGTCTTCTTCATTTACAAATTCGTCTAAAAAAGCTTCATAAAGCTGTGGATGATAGGTTTTGTCGCTCTGTTATGTGGTAATACCTATGTTAGCAATACGACTAGATCCCGTAGCAAAAAACACATCTCATTGGATGAATGCACGTTGATGTGGTATTACTGCGACCGAAAGGAAACTTCAGGTGTGGTAACAGCGCGAAATGCGTTAGGACATGCACTATAGGCAGATATACAATTGAATAAATGCAACAACTGTAATGTATAGAGTAACGGTTGGTTGGTTTTGCATGCTATTTTTGAACGAGGCACGCACAAAATAATATAGATGTGCCACAGATCACCATCCCAACTTTTTTGTTTGTGTTCATGTAGCGCATCGTTTAAAAATTACCATCTAATGTACAACGTTTTGCAAAAACAGGTATTGCTGATCCTGGGCTAATGCTTTCTGCGACAAAAATTTGAGGGGTTTCTTAGCCCAGCTGCGACTCCACCCTGAAGGCCACGGCCGCTGCGCTATCAATGGCCGTACCCGTAGCCACGAAGAGCAACTCACCAAGCGATAGTTAGCAAGCAGTAACGACTTATTTACCAATATCTAAATGCTTAGTAGCCGTTTTCATCAACGCCCCCGGAGGGAAAGCATTTGTAGCTTCCGCTAATGCTGGTGCCGACCGTACGCCTGTTTACCAATTCTGAATGTAAGACTCCGGCTATATGACACACTCTGGCAAAAACTAACAGAGGACATACACATCCATGCCACTCTCTATAACACTAGGTGTGTCAAGGGCGCCTCGGCCCTCCAGTGGTACGTGGAACTGGTGGGTTGCATTCTGAGCGGGTGCCGGCTTTTCCATTAAAGCACGCTCAAAGTAGGGGCAAATTATAGGTGACACTGCCGAATGAGGAGTTCCACTCGGGCCCCGCTTGAAGCTTTGGGGGCGGGATATTCTTGTATTTCTTGGTTCTTTCGCACAAGCACATCGAGATATATCCATCCGGTTCCTATGTATGCAGCTCCAGTACACCTCGCGTGCGCAGCGTGTAGTCCTATAGAGGGACTTCCTGCGTGAAAAACGTCAGAAATCTACATACAGTGCCCGTTGTGTGGCCGACTACAGGACGTGCCACTGCACGGCTAAAGCAGTGGATGCACCGGCTACAGTTTGCCTGAGAATGTCACTCTCACTCGGATCAGTCATGGACTCGTAACGGCATGCGCCCAACCGAAAGTCGTTTATATTAATTATTCATTTATTTAAATACCCTGAGGGCACGAGGGCATTAAAGAGGCGAACGGGAAAGATACACGTTGTATAAGGTACAGTGCAGCAGAAAAACAAAATACAAGAAATTATAACGCGGCGAAAAGCAAGAGAAAAAAAATGAGGCAAAAAATAAACGGGGAAAAAAGAACACGTGAGGCAAAAAGAAAAACATTTCTGGCAGACAGCAGTATGACAGCGGAAACCAACGCAAAGAAGATTGACTAAAATCTATAAGTAGAGATTACATACGGCAGCCTTAAAGGCATTTGGGTCAGTACTATCGACAATGAGCATGGAAGGTGGTTCCAACTGTCAGAAGTGTTAGGGACAAACGAATAGAAAGCGTGTTTGGTATGACATCAAGGAACACCTACTTTGTGAAGATGATTAATCCGACCTTAAACATATGTAGGGGTAGTTAGTACACGCTTCTTAAGGAGAGGATTGTAGTAATAGATGTTATGAAATAGGCATAAGCGAGAAATTTTTCAGCGGAGTGAAAGTGGTGGCAATGATAAAGTAGTTTTCATTGCGGTAACACTAGAGTTACGGTGATAATTGGAAAGTATGAAACGTGACGCGCGGTTTTGAATAGATTCGATATCAGATGCTGATGACGCAAGGCCAGGGCCCCAGACAGATGCTGCATATTCCTGCTGCAAAAAATTCCACAGCTGTAGTTGAGTACTTACAGAGTACCGAGGATATTGTCTTTGGTTTTTGCATAGATGTACAAGATTTGTTTTACTCGATTCCTCAAGACCAGCTCTTGGCTGCAGTAAAGGAATGCATAGAAGCAAACGGTGACGTGGCTTTTCAAAATTCATGTTTGTCGGTTGACAACTTTATCGCATTATGGCAGTTTTATCTTAGTTCTACTTTTATAAGTTTTGACAACCTGCCTTTTTTGCAGCGCAAGGGTGTGTGCATAGGTTCCTGTGTGGCCCCCATCCTTTGCGATATTTTCTTAGCGAAAGTTGACCAGTCTTTGGACATAGTTTTTAATGGGGGGGGGGGGAGGGGTTTAAAGGTTTTTAGGTACGAGGACGATTTTTTAGTGCTTTTAAAAAAGCAGACTTCCTTCACCTACCCCTCTACAGTAGGTGAAGTTTTAAATGCTTTTAACAAACATGGACTTGGGCTCACGTTCACCCATGAACTTCCTGACACTAACGTCTTACAATTTTTAGATCTAAATCTAACCTTTCTTGAGAGACATGTTTGCTGGGGCTATTACCCGCGCGCGAAGAAAGATCTTTTGCCTTATGATTCTATGCACTCAAAGACGGTGAAAAGAGCAATAGCGTTGCATTGCTTGGAGTCTTCTTTGAAAAAGTCGTGCCCGCATCGGTTGCAGGCTAGCTTCCAGAATCAGGTGAGCCAGCTTTCGGCGGCTGGGTTCCCCTGCTCAGTGTTGACTGCTGTCTGCGAGACCCTTCTAAAGAAACTTAAGCAAGGAACACGAAGAAACTCCGGAGAGGATCGTTGCAGGTCACAGAAGCCGTTGGTGGTGCCTTACTTGCACAAAACTGCTCACAACTTGAAGAAAGTGGCCAACAGGCATGGGGTGAGTGTCGTTTTTTCCGCCCCCAACAAGCTGAAAAAAGCTGTGCCCCCGTATTTGCAGCTCAAGAAAGCGGGGTTGCCAGATAAGGCACGACTCTCCATTCATCATGTGTTCCGCAGGAGTGGTCTATGCTATCCCCTTAACGTGTGGGAAGACCTATGTCGGCCAGACTGGGCGTTGCATCAACGAGCGCTTGGGGGAACATGCCCGAAATTTATCAGATTTAAAGGATAAATATGCACATTTGGTAGCGCATATTATGGGTTGCGACGGATGCGAGGCACGATTCAGTCAGACTAAGATTCTTGGCAAAAGCGCAGATAAGAAGGCACGTGAATGTCTGGAGGCTTTTCACATAAGAAAACTTGGCAATAGATGTGTCAGCACCCCATCTGTTTCACTTTTTTCATCCGAGTTGGAATTCTTAGATGCCGCCCTTAAATACTCTTTGTTAACTTTTTTGTTTTTGTTTTGGTTACCGCTTGCTCATGTGTGCTTGCTGTGATGGTCGCTTCGATATCTTTACCTTTCCTGCCCTCCTCCTTCTTTTTCAGTGAAACTTCGCCATATAAAGGCGCTGCCTGGTTTCAATAAAATTAGTTGTGAGTTAGCGCTTTGTGTCTCGTCCTTGTCTTTTCGTGGTTTGCATGCTCTGGCGCTATTTTCTTCAAATCAAGTATGCACCAACTCGCCCAAGAAGAAGTGTTAATGCATATTCCAAGTTAGGCCGAACAAGTGTTTTATAAAGAAGCAATTCTATTGCACTAGAAGAAAGGTAGTAGTTACGATGTAGGTACTCCGACATACGTTTAACACTAATAAATTCCACATGCAGATTCCAAGAAAGATTGGAAGTTACGTGCACACCAAGGTATTTATAGAAAGAAACAGTTTCAAGAGGAGTATTATTAAGGTCGTAAGTGGCTACTTCAGTGTTACGTCGAGAAACACGCATATGTTTGCACTTACTTTTTTTAAGTTCCATGTGCCATAATTTACATCTTCTGAACATTGGTTAATTTTAGAGTCACTGTTAATTTCATGGTAAATAACACAATTAATTTTCTAATTTATATAAATTAGAAAAAGAAGGAGCGCTAGTACAGAGACCTCGAGAACGCCTGAGCCCACTGAAGAGGAAGGAGAGTTCGATTTGTTGGCTGTCACGTATTGGGAACGGTTAGTGAGGAAAGAGTGAAGTCACGAAATGTTGGGGTCGAGTATGAGATTATTTAATTTAAAAAGTAAATTGGTGAGAAACTTTCTCAAAGGCTTTGGAGAAATCGAGGAATATACAGTCAGCCATGGAACCCCTATCAAGAATGAAATGAAGATCCTGTGAAAAGCATAGAAGCTGAGTCTCGCATGAGAATGATTTCCGAAACCCGTATTGGCAATGACTGAAAAAAGAATTTGACTCAAGAAAATTGGCAAGGTGCGAGCAGATGACATGTTCCATGATCTTGCAAGGGAAGCTAACAAGTGAAATGGGCCGATAGTTATTAGGAGAATGTTTGTCCCCAGCCAACCACCTTGCCCACCCTTCCAGTCGCTAGGGACACAGCCAGACTCAGGAGATTGTTGACACAGTTCAGCAAAAATAATAGCACTTTGGTATTTTTTCAAAATTTTCGAGTTGATGTTATCCTCTCCACATGATGATGACATCTTCAGCTGACCAATTATTTTCTCAGTGCCAACAGGATTCATTATACCGGGGTACATAAGAGAGAAGTCACAGGGCGGGTAATCAGGAATTGCGGTAATTAAATTGTTAGTAAAAAAAGTTGTAAACACATCACTAAGAACATCAGCACACATTTCACTAGGAATTACTTCATAATCTAAAGTTTTAAGATTAATTGTACATGGGTCTAATCAGGAATTGCGGCAATTAAATTGTTAGTAAAAGAAGTTGTAAACGCATCACTAAGAACATCAGCACACATTTCACTAGGAATTACTTCATAATCTAAAGTTTTAAGATTAATTGTACATGGGTCTAATCAGGAATTGCGGTAATTAAATTGTTAGTAAAAGAAGTTGTAAACGCATCACTAAGAACATCAGCACACATTTCACTAGGTATTACTTCATAATCTAAAGTTTTAAGATTAATTGTAGATGGGTCAGTTTTCGTAACCACGTTCCAGAAGTGTTTGGGGTTATTTATTAGCATTGATGGAAGAGTATGACTAAAAAATGAGTCCTTAGCTTGTTTTAGTGCTGATTTATACTCAGACGCAGCGGACTGGTAAGCATCCCACCGGGCCATAGAATTGTACAGTTTGGCGGAGCGAAACAGGCGGTTCTTTTTGTTAGATAGCCTTTTTAGTGAAGCACTATACCAGGGCGAACATCTGTTAAGTTATTTTTCTCAGCGGCATGTAAGAACTTGTCAGAGATGCAATTTTATGTCTTAACCACGGATGTCTTAACCACGGGGAAGCGATCCAGCAGGGTTGCCAGTGGTGGTCAAAGTCTTCACCGTGAAAGCTGACGAAAGGTGCAGGTGTGTCACTGCAATCCCGCGCATCCGAAGAAGTACAGCACAGGGCACCAAGCTGTAGACACGAAGTGACCTGGGCAAAGAAACGGACGAAATTGAAGAGTCACATCACGTAGCTGCTCCCACGGCCACTGAACAGTTCCGGAGCACGCCAGCAGTTATCATTGACGACGGGTGTTGATGGCATAGTCAATGCGGATGTCCTGAACCACGGGGAAGCTATCCAGCAGGGTTGCCAGTGGTGGTCAGTCTTCACCGTGAAAGCTGACGAAAGGGTAGGCCTGTCACTGCAATCCCGCGCATCCGAAAAAGTACAGCACAGGGCACCAAGCTTTAGACATGAAGTGACCTGGGCAAAGAAACGGACGAAATTGAAGAGTCACATCACGTAGCTGCTCCCACGGCCACTGAACAGTTCCGGAGCACGCCAGCAGTTATCATTGACGACGGGTGTTGATGGCATAGTCAATGCGGATGTCCTGAACCACGGGGAAGCTATCCAGCAGGGTTGCCAGTGGTGGTCAGTCTTCACCGTGAAAGCTGACGAAAGGGTAGGCCTGTCACTGCAATCCCGCGCATCCGAAGAAGTACAGCAGAGGGCACCAAGCTCTAGACATGAAGCGACCAGGACAAAGAAACGGACGAAATTGAAGAGCCGCATCCCGTAGCTGCTCCCACGCCCACTGAACAGTTCCGGAGCACGCCAGCAGTTATTATCGACGGCGGGTGTTGATGACATAGTCGATCCGGATGTCTTGAACCACGGGGAAGCGATCCAGCAGGGTTGCCAGTGGTGGTCAAAGTCTTCACCGTGAAAGCTAATGAAAGGTGCAGGCGTGTCACTGCAATCCCACGCATCCGAAGAAGTGCAGCACAGGGCACCAAGCTGTAGACATGAAGTGACCTGGGGAAAGAAACGGACGAAAATGAAGAGCAGCATACGTAGCTGCTCTCACGCCCACTGGCGCTTTGCTGTAGGCATAATTGGTATCAGCCCTCTATTCCAAGACTCCGATTATAGCACACTTTGCGTCACTTGCTGCAAACCGTGGGCCAGGATTTTATCAATGTGCTCTCCCAAGAGCGGCATATTGTGCGCTCTTGCGCACTCTTGCGCTTGCCGCACTTGCAGGCGTGGTTAAAGGTGGGTCAGGCCAGCTGGTTGACTTGCGCGAGCGGAGAGGGGAGGGGTCCTGACGTCCATTGCTGGTAGTGTATGGAGCAGCTAGGGACCTTTCAGCGCAGGGCGCGTGGCATGTCGCTCCGCCAAATGGCACGCAACCATTGCCTCATCTGCGGGCGTAGGCGCTAGTGGGCCACCTGGCCGGCGGGCGCGCACAAAGCGCGAAATGTTTAAGAAGTTGGCGCCAATTGTCTGTAGCTTGGCGGGAAGTTTGAGATCTCCCTGCGTCAAACTGTTTTGGCCAACTATGACTGCGGTCGCCCATGAGACGTAGTGAAGCGATGGCGTTAGGAATAATTCAGAAGAATTGGAACAATTAAGCCGCCACCTGGCTTGGGCGTTGAGTGATCACTAGCACATCTGAACGCGTGCGGAGTTGCGCGAGCCGTATCTGCAGGTGTGTTAGAAAGCACGTTCTAAGAGTTCGAACTCCTGTAACCACAGTCTTCAGCTTTTTGTATCGCGTCCGATGAACGTCGACGCTTGCGCCTTACCGCGAACGTCGGTCAATGTCATGAGGTCCGGCAGCCCTTCACGCGGGCTGGTCATGTTGCTACCCATGACAAAGCCTTTCTACTAGAATTTCCGAGGAGAACCATGGCAGGCCTCAAGGATGTAGGGCTTGTCATCCGGCTACGACCTTGCATTCAAGACCAGTACCGCTCCGCTTGCTCTGGCCACGCCAATGGCCGCGGTGAGCACCGCACCGAGGTACTGCCAGCAGGTAGTAGCGTATTAATGGGCACCTTCAAAACCGGTCGCCTAACTTGGTGGCGCAGGCAGGCTCTTTTAATGCAATATAACGCGGGATCATGACGGCGGCGATCCGCAAAAGGTGGCACGTCAGAAAGCGAAAGAATAAACTTTTGTCATATCGCTACGCTATCATATATCAACGAGGAATGCCCCGCCGGTGTTCTTGTCGCCAGCTGGTCCGCTGTGCCACCACTTCCAGTGCGCATCAGTGGAGTGGGAGTGCGGGGACTGCTCCCCATATCATCCCAATGGGGTGTTACGGGGAGCAGTCTTCTGCCGAGCGTTCCCACTCCTCGGCTGTAAAATGTTCGCCCGCTAACCACGGGGGGGCTCGAGGGAACAAAGGAAAGAGCGTCAAGAAGGCGTGAACGCTCACATGCTATTTATTACACTTGCAAATATTGCACAGAGTAGGCCAGCTACGTAAGGAGGGCATCCGGCTTGCCGGCTGGGGCAGGCGCGACTTCGGGGGTTTTGGCGATGAACATTCGCACGCTCTGACATTGGCGGCCGGGTCATCCCGCACGGCATTCTTGGGCTAATGTCATCGTCATTTTCCGGGACAGCCAGCGATAGCGTGCGTTTGCTGCGCTCGGTTTGCTGCCCTGGGCCTGAAGTCGAGCGGCAGGGCGCGGGATCTTTCTGTGCGCTTGCCGCAGGAGCAACGAGAGCGTGCTGCAACAACCTCTCGCGAGATTTGCAGAAATCGAAGAGACTGTAGACGGCTGCGGAGAGCTCCCCGGAGCCGCGGAGCAAATGTTTCCTCGTCTCCGTGGAGTTCCCCGTAGCCGTCTACAGGCGGCCCTTCCATCGCTTCGTTCGCTTTCCCCAAGAAGGAGCTTACTCCTGGCCCATCTGGCACAGTCCTCGACGCATGATGGTGATTTTCTTCATGACCGCAAATATTTGTTACCCTTTTCTTGTTTTCTATGCTACATAATTTCATTTTCATGTATGTTCGCCTTGAAAGTACACACGTTCTGCTGCTCTGCCTTCACCGGGCCTCGAGCACCTCTCAAGCTACCCTTGTAGCTTTTCCCCGAGGCCCATTTCCTATACGTCGAGCAATCAGCTTCCTTCTTCTTCTTCAACGACGGTCGGCCGTGGCGAGACAGAGAGAAAAACACCTTTTCCACAGATTTGAATGCGACCTTCAAACGGTACAATATATATAACTAAGATCGGAGAACGGAGGGTAACAGTTCACGAGGACGCTTCGCTTTATTCACACAGAGAGTTAACATCACACAATACAGGGAGTTCACAATTATGTTTTTAGAATATATCTGAAAACAAACGTTGACTCGGCGGCCGCTTCTCAAATTAGATGGCAATCTTATTACAGCTTTGCAAAAGAAATTTTTAGCACATACGTACTGTAAATTCTGTGAATACAATAACTACTACCGCAGGGCAACTGCAGCTAGGCAAGCAGAGCAGCGGTATTGAAGAGGAGACTATACCGTATTGGCCGCACTAACCTGACCGCTGAGCTACAACACACTTACGAAACGTTTCGAAAAAAATATGTAGTGCATCAGAAGGCCCTAATAAAGACTGAGTTTACCGCGTTGCCCTCTAATCCACAAATGCTAGATGTAGTGACGATCATTTGGCAACCTCATACCAACCTCATAGGCTTAAGCAAGGAAAGATTTTTTTTCGTACATATATGATCATAAAAATTTCGCTTTCTAATGCACGCAGAAGCAATAACTGCAACGTTCGTTGAACAAAGCATACGTGCACAACCTGCGCTTCGCTGGAGGCGACCGGTAGGAAACACAGTGAGGAATACGGTGTTCAATGTTTGCAGTCCAGGCAGCTCTATTTCGACGAATGACGCCAAGATTACATTCTTTTGAAGCGAAAACTTCACTAGGCTAGTCAACACCGCGCTTCGCGTGAGTCGGAGCCCAGATTTCCCACTTCTGCGCATGCGCAAAACCGAGTGACGTCCCGCACCGCGCAGGTGGCCGCAGCCGTCGCCGGGGGCTCGTCACTACTTAAAAAAAAGGAACTGCGTCGGGACTGGGAATCGATCCAGGCCCTGCGGCATTTGAAACGGAGACGCTGACGCTCCGCCAGGAAGGCTCAAGGCATGAGCATGAATAAAGGCGAATATAGTGAATGTATGGTTTCATAAATGACATAAAAGGAAGGAAAAAGTGAAAATAAGAAAAGAAATAAAAACAATAAAAGTAAGTAAAGGGAGATTAAAAACAATAACAATAAGAAAACAAACAACTAAAAAATAAAAAACACGAAAAATAAAAATAAGAAACGAAATTAAATATCAATGAAAAAAGAAACTACGAAAAATTTAATAATAAAAATAAGAAAAAAAATGAAAAAGAAATAAAATATGAAAAAAAACTGTGAGCTAGGAAACGCTTTCGGCTTGCAGCACTTTACACGGCCAAAGTGCCCCCTGAATTTTAAACGCGCCGATTACGGTCTCCTCCTCCGCCTCCGCACAGGCAGTGTGCGGACGGCCGAACGCCTCCACCGTTATCGCGGTGCTTTTAGTGCATTGTGCGCGAACTGCGACAGCCATGACGTCAAAGCAATCATAAATGCAGCTTTTCGCTTGCATATCCAGGCTTAACGAGAGCTTAACCACTGACTAATTTTTTAATCCGCCAGCGTTAGAAGCCTCATCGGGAAGAAAAATTCCTGGTAGCTTATAAAATTTTCTGATTGGGCGGAGGTGAGTGACGTCACCAGACCGGATAATTGGCACTTGCCGGGAGGAAGTGATGCTGCTTCTGATAACGTCATCTAAAGATTTTAATGCTACCGAATTGCACACACATAACGCAGTTAGGTGCCCCTAATAATATTTTCACTTGTAGGACGGCATGAAGAGCAAGCTCTAATGAAACGCTTCACAGAGTCGTGTTTCGCTCATGGGAACAAATTTGTTTACCTTTGTTGGGTGTACCCACAGACGCTTGCAACCGGCCTTTCCACTTGGGATAGCACTGAGAGCTTTCCCGGATTCCTGGCGATTGGTACACTCGAAGGCGGAGCATACTCAGGCGTATCTTTCGTGTTCACGCCCAATGGTAATGTTTTTCTCGCTGCGAATTGGAGCCGCTATTTGTACTCTTCATAAGGAAGCCTTCGAAATCACACGATTTGAGTACCGGGCGCGGCACGCACCAGAACATGCCTTTGAACTTGTTCGCCCTTGCTTGTGTGCAGGTAAGAAGTAATTACTCTCCTGTACAAAGCAGTCACTAGTCGCTTAGAGTCGTACCATGCCCCGGTTCCCTTTTACTTGCCTCAAGTACAAACCGGAAAATGCTTAAATACGCAACTATGCCAGAGCAAAACGTCTTTAAAGAGTGCTCCATCTTCTAACCTGGCATTCGATTACATAAATTGCAGTCTTAACAATTCGAGTTTCTCAAATAAAAACGTATGCTCTTCTCTATTTATGAAAAATGAGCTTTCCTATAGCCTTAAAGATCAATTGACTTCAGTATTATGTGAGCTTTTGACATATTCACGAGAGCTGCGACAAGTGCGTGAACATGGGTCTGTTGCTATCCATGACATAAAATATGTATATGAATTCTTATCAGCAACGCATTCTGTTCCTTTTTTAGGAAGCTCATGCGTTCCTGGTTGTGAATTGATAGCATTTTATGCGTGTCTTTTCTACTAAACCTTGAGTTATTAGTAGCACTCGTCCGTCCTTCTTCATCCCCTGTAGCAGCGCTGTTTTGTATTCAAAGATGTAAAAATTTGTTTAACTTCCCGTTTTTCTGCATTGTGTGTTGCAGCTTCAATGACGACCACTTAACAACGAGTTACGTGGATGAGATTTTCTACTACTGTTTTCTCTAATTCATTTTTTGCCGAGTAGCAGCTGACTGGAACGGCCTTCCCCACGATATCGCTGCCATCACCTGCCCTGGAACATTCATGACTGCATTGAACACCTGTACTTCTTAAAAACCCACCCCTTATGTAACACCCCGCAAGGGGTCTTTAAGGAAAATAAAGTGATGTGATGTGATGTGATGAGATGTTCATGTATTGGGCGCATCCTTTTTGCTAAATTGTGCAACTCTGGCCTCTTCAGACAGGCTAAACAGACAACTTGTATAGTTCCACGAATTCATCGGTGAATTTCTTGGAGATTTTAGTGTGCAACCGACCCTTTCGAGAAAGAGTTTGTTCTGCTAACGTTTTCACTTCGAAACCGCTGAGGCAAATTTTGAATTCTGCTATAAATCGTTTCTAGGTCGCGATGATATCCTCGAGTTTGTCATAGATGTTCTGCCATATCGGTGAGTGAAAACACAGCGTTCGCGAGTGGGGTGATTGTGCCCCACTTGACGCAGCGTCTCACTCGTTGGTATTTGGCAAGTAGTCATGACCGTTCACACCAGCTGCGATTGCGATTTAGAAGGACGGTAGACTGGGTGCGGCTCGTGGTAGCGCTAGTACGAATTCTTTGACGTCGGGCTCGGAGAGTATTCATCGATGGACACCGCGGGTATGAATGGTGGTAGATAAGCGAACCCTGCGACTCCAGCAATTTGTCTTCGGTAGCCTGTACACCGAATTACCATCAAATTCTCTCAAGTTCGGGTTTATTGAAAGCAGGAGGAGAGCCTGCTGTCATCCGGGCCCGCTTGCCAAGTCCTAGCACGAGCAATCCTCTATATAATGTTTCCGCCTCTTCAATGCGTTCCCATTAGAAATGTACTCTAGGTTTTCTGTTTTCTTTCTAATAAAGCAGTTGCAATGCAGCTCTTCTGCTATCCATTGTAATCCTTCCTTGTCGCCCATCATATGGCTGATTATACATCCAAAATCACGAAGAAACTTGGCAATGAACATGTATTGAGAACAAGTACTACAAGTTCCATTACAGGTATACGAAACCCTACATTAGAATGATTATATCTCAAAAATCCTGTTAAATTAGGGCGCTAGAGCAATGAACAAAAAGGCGTTTGGGGCCTTACCAAAAAAAGCAAGATGACCTTTGCTAGCTTTGCTGTAAAATTTTATTGTATCTTCATGGTCATCCCTTTTATGTTCCCCGCAACAGCTCTATCCCTCATAACTGTAGCGCAGTGATGAAACAAAATGTATCAAAAACTAGTCCTGATTCTTGCTTGGCTTAAAAAAAGTCAAGCCCTAAAGTGGTTGTCGCTATTTACCAAGTAACATGTTTAGAAGCAACAGAAAACTGGCTCATGCATTGCTACATGACTAAAAGCTGCGACACTCTAGTCTTATTTGTACTACAGGTCGAAGCATGACAGCTTTCTTATACATTGGCGACAAATGCGCGAGCGATATGTTTGCACCTCCATCTTGGATGGAAGCGCTTCTTTGTCAGGCGCAAGGTTTGTGCAATATCTAAAAAGGTTCCAATTGCTACATGCAAAGCAGGAAGTTTTACAACCTTTGCACCGGACAATGTGTCCTGGCTTGATATATTTTTGCTTTAAACCAGCTGTGCCTAAAAGGTCAGCCGTACGTTGTCATTCGTTTTCTCCGCTTCGCTTATCAGCAGCAGTGCTTTAGCACTGGCGCCTAAAAGGTTGCCATTACTTTACGCTCGTTTGTACTGAGACGTGGGATTGTCTGAATTAGCGGTGGAACTGGGTATTCTTACTGGTATATTTAAAGTGCTTTATACCGAACAAACTTCTCACGTAGTCGACATTTCGAGGCAATTACCTTCGCTAAATTGTCCCCTTAATAGCAAAGCTGTCAAAGTAGGGCCCTTAGCATGCAATACATGGCCAAAAATTCTGGACAAAGGCATTGTTCAACAGGGAAGAGTTTACGAACGCACTGTTTCCATATATTGAAAGATTTCACTGCAACGCTCAATATATCTGCAGATCTCCCATCTGCAGGTTACGTTTTTTTACTATTAACGTTCTTGCCATCATCAAAGACGTTCTTGGTTGGTTTTCTATGCCAGTCCTAACTGCTCGATGCGAGCGATGGTAAAAGCTTTGAAAGAAAGGCTTTGATACGCTTCGGAAGAATCAACCCTTATCTTTAATATTTTCATAACAGGTCCACACAGCATTCCAGTATTCAAAATTTTGGTCCAATAATCCTGGATGTGCGGTAAAAAATATGCTGATCTTTTAATGGAGACGTGTAGGATAAGGACGTATTTGAGCATGTTGCGTATATGCAATTGCTGTCAGAGGTGAACATTTTGTACGTTGCGATAGCCATAAGTATTCATCGTCTCAAAGTAGCTAGCGTGACTCTGCAATTCCCTCTCCATCCTGTCGTAGTCGTACGCTTCGTGAGTGCCTCCATGTACCTCCGAAATGAGGTCATCCGGCACAAGGTCGCGCACCTCGTGCAAGTCGTAACCGAAGAGGCGAATCTGAAAATAGGAATAAAATTTGTTAGACCGGTTTCCATGCGCCGAATATCGCTGTAAACCTAGAAAAAAGTAAGGCGCTTTAGCTGCATGACACCGTGGCTCGAAAGGAGCTCAACTGTAGTCGTTTGTGGCCGCCCTATATGACAGTCTTTTTAACGCTAGCTTAATATGCATGTACGAGTCCTTTTTAGCAGCGCCAATAACGGTTCATTTTGACAGGCTACTTCCTCTTTACGAAGAGGAGTGAAAATTTTTCTTGAAATTTAGGCGTCCCAACAGCACTGAATAATTTGCCGAGATAGGTACGTGTGCACTGAGAATAAGATTTGATCTACGCTGAGTCCATTTAGCACATGTCGCATAAGGAGGCTTCTTTTCTATTTAGTGATGATTCTGATAGTATATTGTCGTCAATGGGATCTTTCCAACAGTTATCTCTCAATGCCGATCATTCGTCGTTTCTTCTACTTGCTTTTTTGTTATCTGTTGCTCCGAAATGATGAACTCACTCGGAACACATTTTCACCTGTTCAGTGTTCTCTGCATTGTTTCTTGGTGACAAGCTGTTGACAAACTCCTGAATGAACCTATATTGTCTTACAGCATCTATGAAAAAATAATAACTAACAGGAAGCGCAATCCAAGCCTCTTTTAAAGCGAAAGCTTTACTACCCTAGCGGCGGTGATTTCGCTGTGTCCGCACGAATGAACTTGAACAGGAGGAGCTGAGTTGCGTAAGTAACCACGTGACGTACCGCTTGACTCGCGATAGGGAGAGAAAGAAACAACTTTATTGTTAAGGACTAGTAGACTGTGGGCGACTGTACCTCAGCGTGACCCCCATACATGGGTGACCTCCAAGGCCCCGTTAGCAAAAGCTTCCAGTGTTGTGTTCTCTTTCTTCAGCAGCAGTTGATTCCAGCTCCCTTCGGAGGGAGCTGGCAGGAGCATACGAGATTTACCACACATACTCATAACATTTGATCTTGGGTTGCCAAGCCCTGACAATTTAGGCATGTGGGGTTATACACTCCGTTCGTAACAAATGATAACCTGTGGGAGCTTAGAATGGATCGTGTCTATATCCTTCTTGCATCGTGACCGGTGCTTTGCTAAGGTCCGCATGCGGAGGTGGATAAAATCCGTCTTCTACTCTTATAATAGTTGTTACGGTACATGGTCAGTGCTTAATTCACGCCGGGGATCCGAGACTGAGCGGCTGATCTCCCAGTTCTTCTGATCTCGAGCTATACGATATGCCTCCTCGTTTCCCGGGTTCCTTGAATGACCTGGGGCCCATACTAATTCTAATTACGGTGTGCAGCGCAACCCTGCAAGGTGCAGGCTGCCGTCTTGCTACCGCGCCGCTATAGAAATTCGTAATGGTCCGCGCTTGGGGTCACTTTAGACAATGTGCGTCGATGGATCCGTGATGCTAGCGCCACAGCAGCCTCTACGGCTTCTACAACTGGGGCTGCTTAAATCACAGCCGTGTTAATTATTCTTCCTTCCCGGTCACTGCACATACTGTGAATTTGTAGCAGGTTTCGTTCGCTGTATCTACGTGTACTGCATGCGGTTCGTACGTATATGCATGGGGGAACATCTACGTATTCTGCACTGCATCTACCCATACTGCATCAGCTCTCGCTTTTCGTCTCCCATCTTGTCTACCTCGAAGCACGTTCCTCCGTAATGGTGTCACGATTAATTGATGTCAAAAGACGTCCGGAAGTGGTGTTCGGTCTTCCGAATTCATTACAGTATTAATGTTGAGTTTGTTTAGTACGTGTCTCCCAGCCTCAGAAGGAGAGAGCCTTTCAATCTGCCATATCTTGTGGCCTCATTCAGTTCATCTTGGTTATTATATACTCCTAGACCGAGAAGTATTTCAGTGTTGGCAAATTTGGGCAGTCCGAGAGAAGCTTTCTTCCGTACTTATGACGCTGTTCACAGATTCGTTAAGACAGAGGTGGTAGCATGGGAAGAAGTAACTGATGCGATTAACAAGAAAAGCCTGGTTTAGCGTTCTCCCTCCTTCTCCTCCATCCCTTAATGTTTTGTGGCCGCTCTCCTAGGTGTCCGGCAATTTGGCGCCCGGTCGTCTGTAATCTTTTGATGATTTCACCATCGTACGTGTTACACTGGATTAAAGCACCAAGCTACCTGTTAACCGGGACTTCCGGCACAAGATTCCTAGCCACATTGACGCTGATGTTCTCCGTGCTGTTCTTTTGTTCCTTTTTCTTTGTGCGGCCTCGAATAATAAGGAGCTCAGATTTCTTAGGCGAGCAGGTGAGTCCATTTTGTTGCACAAAAGACTGAGCAACCTCTCCTGCACTGTGCAGGGCCTCACAAATTCCTACGTCTGATCTATTATTTGTCAAGATCAAGCTATCATCCGCATAGATTGAGTGTTTAATAGGCGGCATGCTTTCCAGTATCTATCCATGTTATCCAGTAGCGGCGACGGATTTTGCACGGTCAAGTTCAAAAGAAAGGGAGGTAGAACTGCTTGTGGAGTGCCTCGCGTACCAAGATTGATACTCGCACTATTGGGTTCTCCCCGGTAGATCTCTGCACTCCTGTCTTTTAGGAACTTGGCAGTGTAGTTATTGATACGGGTCCCTACATTTATGTCTGCCGGTCTGGGAGGACAGCAGCATACGAAATATTATGGAAGGTTTTACTCATGTGCAGCCCAATAATAGTTCGAGCAGCCTTAACTGGCCCTTGGTCTAGGGTGTCATTTTGTATCTGCCACATGATATCCTGTGTCGACAGACCTGGTCTGAAGCGGTCATAGTATCAGGCACAATGTTTGGTTTGGTTTGGTTTATGGGGTTTAGCATCCCAAAGCGACTAAGGCTATGAGAGACGCCGTAGTGGAGGGCTCCAGAAATTTCGACCACCTGGGGTTCTTTAACGTGCACTGACATCGCACAGTACACGGGCCTCTAGAATTTCTCCTCCAAAGAAATTCCACCGCCGCGGCCGGGATCGAACCCGCGTCTTTCGGGTCAGCAGCCGAGCACCATAACCACTTAGCCACCGCGGCGGCTCAGGCACAAGGCTTGCAGTTTCCAGATATCTGTTCACCTCATCTCCCTCACCTCTAGCCTAGGTAAAGTAACGGAGCATGTCATCCTATATAGGTTAAACACGTGACTCGCAGCAGCTGCAGCAGCGCGCTCCGCCGTCATCGCGGCCGCTGCGCTCTGCCTGTCCAGTGTCTCGCTATGAACAAAACAGGTCAGCCGGAGCCGACGTCCTCGAGAGCGGGTACACGCAGGCGTCGGGCCGAATCTGATCATCCGGTTGACACTGCCAACCGTGCGAGGCATTTGGTAATCGTCAGGGAGCGTAAACGCGTTAAACGGGCAACCGAAACCGATGAAGAGTGGGAGCTCCCGCTGCCAATTTGTGTCTCGCTATAGACGAAGCAAGTCAGCCAGAGCCGACTTCCTCAAGAGTTGGTACTCCCAGACGTTGCGCCGAGTGCGATAATCTGGTGTACATTGCCTACAGTGCGAAAAATTTTGCAATCGTAAGAAGCGGAAACGCGCTAAACGGGTAGCCGAAACCAATGAAGAGTGAAAGCTTCAGAACGCTCTGTGGTGGCGCATTGGTTAAGCCGGTAGTCTACTGAACCGGAGTACCCGAGTTGGAACCTGAGAGCGGCGGTCGCATTTCGATGCAGGCGAAACGCAACCCCCCCCCCCCCCCCCCCTGTGCGGCACGATGTCAGTGCAGTTTAAAGATCCCCAGCCGCTCAGTTATTCCGGAGACCTCCACTAAGGCACCCCTTTCTTCATTTATTTTTGCACTTCCTGCTTCCTTTTCCTTAAGGCGCTATTCTGGTGTCCATGAGGTACGGAGACAATTACAGCGTCATTTCGTTTCCGCAAAACCAATTTTCATTTTTTCTTTTCCGAAAGCTAAGGAAAGCCGCATAACTGGCCTGCTGGGACATTGGACACCTCAGTCGAAGCTTTAAGCTACGTGCCGGCAGTGACAGATGTGCGCTACATGCGTTAGGAAAGAGAGAAACAACTTTATTGGCATAGAATATCGGGATTTAGGGCAGGGGGCTTGGTTTGGTCCCCAGGTGAGGGCGACTTGTGCCCACGAAACGAGTGCCAGTTGGATGGTCTTGTGTGGACTTCTGAGGAATTGATGCCATCTTTCCTCGGAAGGAGCTGAGAGTAAGGTTCGTGGGGGCTGGTTTCCCGCGCAACCACATAGAATATGCGCCTCGTAGGCGATTTCTACCTGGTAACAATTTTGGCACACGGAGTCGTATTCCTCGTCTGTGATGAGTGGTAGTCTAAACTGGCTAAGGATTGAGTGTGTCTGCACCCTGAGGAGCTTGGTGTCTTCCTCTCGATTTAAGCTGGGGTGGAGAGGCGGGAATTAGCGTCTCTTCTCCGTTTGGATGTTGGTTACTTCGGCAAAGGTGTGGGGTGCCTCGGCAAGCGCGTCTGGGCCACCCGGTTCGTTATTCCTCGGGCTAGTCGGTGGACCTCTGTGTTTCCAGAGTTTCCTGTGTGGGCAGGTGCCTGGACGAGGTTGATCTTATGGTTGGGAGTGTAGCCGCGGAGGATGCGTGCAGCGGGGTGGCAGATAAAATCTGCCGAGTAGTTTTGTATTGCTCTTTTGCTCTTTTGGAGTTGCTCAGGACTGTGCGCGTACGTGAGTCAGCGATGGCCAGCGAGATGGCAGTTTCTTCCGCCGCTGCGGGAGAGTGGTCTCGTACTGTGGCGGTGGTGACGACAGTGCATTGCGGCGTGGGTGCACAAGTCACGTATGTGTTTCCATTTTGCCCCGTAGCATGCACGTATATATTGTGCTCGTCGGCAAGGCATCTGGCATCCAATGCTTTGGCTTTGAGCTGGCGGCGTGTATCATGGCGGCCAGATATCATGTTTTTGGGGATTGGGTGTATGACAAAGCGGCTATAAACCCCTAAGGGAATGGGGGCCGTGGGATGGATATCGCCTATAGAGTTGATGTTGAGACTGTCAAGTATGAGCTGGCCGTGTTTGGTGTGGGAGAGGCGGTGGATTTTGGCGGTCTTGTGTTATTCTGTGAGTTCTGTGAGCGTGTCTTAGCTGCCGAGTTTGAGGAGATGCTGTATGCTGGCGTGCTGGGGCAGCCCCAGTGCCGTTTTATACGCTGAGTGTATAATGCTGTCCACAGCTTCCTCGTACTTCCAGTGAAGGTGATAGCAGGGGTAGAAGTATACAATCCGGCTGAAGAGGAAAGCTTGCATAAGCCAACAGAACTCGTCATCTTTCATACCTCTGCGCTGGGTCCCGATGCGACGAATGAGGCCGTTGATCTCATCGGCGGTGCTGCGGAGACACTGAATGGCCTCCAAATTTTGCGTGCTATTCTGTATTAGCATGCCCAGAACACGGATGATCTGGACCGGAGGTATGGGATTTGTCAACTTGGAGCACAATAGGCTTTTGCGGGTCGGGGACAGGCAGGCGAACTCGTCTGTGCCTGATGAGTACCAATTCGGACTTCATGGAGGAGTATGTGAGCCCTTTTGCCTGTACAAAGACGTGGACTTTGTCAGTTGCTCTTTGGAGGGAGCTTTCGATTTCTCTGTCTGAGCCAGAGTTGATACAGAAGGTAATGTCATCAACATATATTGAGTGTTTAATGTGAGGTATGTCTTCCTGGAGTGGAGGGAGGCCTCTCGAAAAGGAACGGAGAGAGGACTACTCCTTGTGGTGTTCCTCGGGTGCCTAGGGTGATCTCGCTGCGGAGGTCTGCAATGTGAAGTTCTGCTGTACGGTTATGAAGAAAGTCGCCGATGTTGTTGTAAGTGTCAGTGCCTACATTCATTTGTGAGAGGTTTGCCAGGATGGAAGCATGTGGCTCGTTGTCGAAAGCCTTGGTGACGTATAGACCTAGGGTGGTTCTTCAAGCTCAGATGGGGTTCGGATCGAAGATATCGTGTTGGATTTGCTACATAATGTCTTCGGTGGACAGGCCGGTCCTGAAGCCGATCCTAGTGGGGGGTGGGGGTCCTCTTGGTATACGTTAGTATGGAGTCTACTAAGTACGACGTGTTCCATTAATTTTTACCAGGCAGGATGTGAGCGAGATGGCCCGGAGGTTGCCCTCCTCCAATCGTTTGCCTGGCTTCGGTATAAAAATTCCTTCGGTCTGCTTCCAGTGTCTGGAAGTCGACTCTCATGCCAGTGTTGGTTGAAGATGCCCGTGAGTGCCTCGACGCACTGATCGTCGAGGTTAGGGAGCATCGTGTTGGTTTTGCGGTCGTCGCCGGCGGCCTCGGTGGTTTTAATGTGGTTGAGAGCGGAGCAGACTTCTGCTGCCGTGATGTCTGCGTCCATGTTGGCATTGACAACGTTGTGGTAGAAACCCGGCACTTAAGCTATAGGCCGTCGGCGTTCGTTGTGTTATTGGCGTTGGCGTTGACAGCATTCTAGATTCTGATGATTTTATGGTAACGGAAGGGGATCATAAATGGCGCCCTGGGTCAGTGGACGCCTCAATCGCGTTTTGAGGTACGAGGCAGTGGTGAGGGAGAGAGAGATGTGGACTGTAGGCGTTGGCGCTGACAACGTTGCTGCAGACACGCGGCACTGCAGAGTTACTTCACGCTGGTTATGCAAGCGTGACTTTTTTTTTGGATAACCTGGGTTAGCTGAGATAAGCAGGAGCCTTTTTTTTTACAACAACCGTCCGTCTTAGAAAATCTCACAAAATTTCTTCTCCTTCAGCAATACCACCTACGTTATGGCGGCACAGCAAGCAACTGGGAATTATGATGTAAACAACGAAAACTTGAATGCATAACTAGCGCACATCCCCGTTCATTGGTGCTACCTGGAGCCTTGATACGAGCGAAGCCTTCCGTCGAAATGTTGAGCTTGTAAACGAACCACACATCGCTGTCTCTTGTCTCGACCGAGTTCGAATTGACGCAAAAATTAAGACGTTACCAAATGCAGGGTAATGCCGTAACCGCAATCAAAACCCTTAAGAGCATCGACACTTCATCGGTGCCGTACCAGTGTCAAACGCAACAATCCATCAACGCAATTATCATTGCCTTAACTTTATTGGCTTACAGATATTTAACAACCCAAAGCAACTCAGGCTATGAGGGGCGCTGTATTGAAGGGTTGAGAAAATTTCGACCAATTGGGGCTCTTTAACGTACACTGGGATCGTACAGCACACGGGCCTCCAGAATTTCGCCTTCATCGAAACTGAACCGCCGTGGCCGGGATCGAATCCGTGTCTTTTGGTTCAGCAGCCGAGTGCCATAACCATAGAACCACCACGCGGCCTTAACTACGTACAGCTCAGGAGAAAGGCCACTCCAGTAGACTTCCCCGTTATACCTGTCCTCCGCCAGCTGTGGCAACAGTATCCCCGCAAACTTCCTTATCTCGTGCCGCCAATTCACTGCTTACGCCTCCTGCTACGTCTGAATTTTCTTGGAGTCCACTCTGTCGCAGTAGGAGCTTTCGGTTATCTTTCCTTCGACTTACACGCCCTGCATATGGCCATATGTTATTCTTGATTCACCTAGAATATCATTAACCAAAGTTTGCTCGTTGGCACGCAACCCTATCCTTGTGTGAGCGCCAGCTCATCCCCGCCGACGGAGATCCTTCTCCGGAGGGCGAGCAACCCGAACTTTGAGCTAGAGCAACCCGAGCCGCCCGTGTGAGCAGAGAGTGATGTGAGGAGAGGAAGAGGAGGACGAGCGCTCGCGCGGCGCGTAAAGAAAACAACAGACTCAGGTGTTGGACACGAAAGAAGCAACACGGCCTCTTGTTAACCCAGAGCTCCTTTGTAATGGAAAGACGAATAAATGTCTTTTGAATTGTTCTTTTACCCTAACAATTCAGAAGTGGGACAGAGTCAACGTTCGCCCGAACTTACGAAGTTAACCGGCAAGCCCCACCATGCCTGTCACCCGCACCGGAGCATCTTCAACGGATATGGCAAACGAAGATGGCGGACGACCGAGCAACGATGGCGGGAACGACGGCGCCGACTACTCAAGTGAAGGCGGATCCGACAACGTGGTGACAAATGGAAACTTATCCCCGATACCTCCGTCAACGATTAACGTGGCGGAAATCCTGCAGGCCAGCGTTCAGGCCGCAGTGAGAGAAGCCATCAGTGGAATTGCCTTGCTTCAGACGCAGCAAGCAGCGGCCACACCCATCATCAGCGCGGGAGAGACAGCTAGGTTAGTGCCATCGTTTGATCCAGTGTCATCCAGCTCTCCGACAGTAGACGCTTGGATAAGACGCGTGGACGACTTGGCACAAGTCTACCATTGGTCCGACCGGCTGACATCTGGAAACAAAACATGGCCGGAATGGAAAGAAGAAATTAAGCGCGCCTTCCCCACGACAGCGGGATTCCAACGACTCCATCGGGAAATGCAGGAGCGACGACAAAAGCGCGGTGAGCCCATCGAGTGTTATTACTACGACAAGCTCTCGAAAGCTCGCCGTTGCAACCTCACAGATGAAGCATGCATTGAATACCTCATCACGGGGCTATACGATGACGACGTAATTAGAGCAGTGAACGTACGCACGTACGAGTCGCCGGAAGACCTTCTTCACTGCCTGAAACGCCTCGAAGAAAGATTGGGAAACACTGCCCCCAAAAGTTCAAAATCAAGTGGTCCCCCGAACCATTCTCGTTTCCCCGCATATGCCAACGCCCATGACAACAAAAGCGAAGCAATGGCGTCGACCTTGAACACTACCGACCACAAGAACCTTTCTCCGAAGGCGAGGAGGAAGCCGCCATGTAGTGAAAGAGGAGAGCCCCTCTGCTTCAACTGCAGCGAGTACGGTCACGTGTCCCTCAATTGCCCGGCACCACAGCGAAAGGCGAGATGCAACGCTTGCGGACGAGTGGGCCACGGAGAAAAAGACTGCAGGGCAAAAACGGAGAGGAGCACGCGTCGCTCAGAACGTGTTGGGCTTTGATCTCCGAGCCGCTGAAGAGGCGAACGAAAAGTACTTTATCATGGCGAAAGCGAACGGCTGCGACATACGAGCATACGTCGATCTCGGTAGCCAATGCGTAACTCTGCGTAAGGAGGATGCCAACCGAATCGGAGTCGCTTACACGAAGTTGACCAAGCCGTTCACTATCGGGGGCTACGGGTCCGGACATGTGACACCGTGTGGGGAAACGAACATCACCCTCACGGTCGACCAAGCTACAGCGGACGTTCCCGTGCTGGTCGTGCCGGACGCGTCACAGTCCATACCCCTACTTGTGGGCCAACCTTTCACCGAGCAACCACACATCACGATTGTGAGGCGGAAGAACACAGTGCGGATTTTTGAGGAGCACAGGAACGAGGACAATAGAGACGACACGCTTCAGTCCATTGAAATTCCAGAGCTCCCAGAACGACCTGTGTGCCTATGGGCGAAGGAAACAACGGTTGTGCCATCAAAATACGTGGGTTTCGTTAAGCTCTACGCCACTGGTAGCGAACCACGCTCAGATGTCTTCGTGGACATGCAGCTCAGGTGCCAAGAAGGTCGAGAGCATTGCATACCACGCTGTGTCCTCAGCGTTGACGGGACCAACGAAACAGTAGTCCCTATAATGAACATTTCCAATCATGAACTGACCATCAAAGCGAACGAACGAGTCGCACGAGCGGAAATTTGCTACCCAGACGATGCATCGCCACGAGAGGGTGAGTCGGACACCAGCATTGTCCAGCCCTTAATGATACCGAGCGAAGAGATTCAAGTAGGTCCTGGTGTTGCTCCTGAGGAACGTGAAAAGCTCGAACAGCTTATTATTGAGTATCAGGACTGCTTCGCAACCACCGTTTCAGAGATTGGCTGCACAAATGCCGCTGAAATGAGCATTGAGCTAACAACGCTGGAGCCAGTGAAATTTCGTCCCTACCGACTCTCTTACGCCGAACGGGCACACACAAAAGAAATGATTGAAGAACTAAAGCAACCTGGCATTGTTGTCTACTCCAAATCGGATTATGCAAGTCCTGTCCTACTGGTGCGAAAAAAGACGGGAGCAACGAATTTGCGTGGACTACCGTGCCCTCAACCGTGTCACAAAAAAGGACTGGTATCCACTGCCTTTAATTGAAGATCAACTGGACCGTCTGAGAGGGAAATGCTTCTTCACGAGCCTAGATCTTGCGTCAGGCTACTATCAAATTCCTATGACAGAGGAATCGAGACACAGGACTGCGTTCGTTACTCCAGACGGCCATTATGAATTCGTTCGAATGCCATTTGGCTTGGCCAACGCACCGGCAGTGTTCCAGAGAATGATCAACGCTGTACTGTGTCTCCTACGGTACACCGTGGCTCTCGCCTACATGGATGACATCCTGCTGCCCACAACGACCGTGGAAGAGGGGCTTGACCACCTGAGAATGCTTTTGGATGTCCTCCGTGGAGCGGGATTAACGCTGCGATTAAGCAAGTGCCGTTTCTTCTTCGAGAAAGTCGATTACCTTGGCTACGACATTTCTGCCAGAGGAGTGCGACCCGGAAGTTTAAAGATCCAGAGCGTCGCTGACTTTCCCGAACTAAGGAATGTACACCAGGTGCGTCAGTTTTTGGGTCTGGCAAGCTATTTTCGAAGATTTGTAAAAGGGTTCGCCAGCACTGCTAAACCTCTAACGCGACTGACGTCTAAGGACGCAGTTTGGAAGTGGACTTCAGTGCACGAAGCCGCGTTCACTGAACTGAAGATGAAGTTGACTGAAAGGCCAGTTTTGGCGCATCTCGCGTTCGACGCAAGAACAGAGGTGCACACGGATTCCAGCAAAGACGGCCTAGGAGCAATACGTCTGCAAGAACAAGCAGATGGGCAGCTTCATCCTGTCATCTACGCAAGCCGGCGGACAACTGACTACGAAGAGAGATACCACTCATACGAACTAGAAGCGCTTGCGGTTGTTTGGGCGTTAGAAAAGTTTCGAGTGTACCTAATCGGGATGAACTTCAAGGTGGTCACTGACTGCAACGCAGTACGGGCAGCGATGAGCAAAAGGAATCTGCTTCCCCGTACTGGCAGATGGTGGCTGCGACTGCAAGAGTTCACCTTCGACATGGAATATCGTAAGGGGGCGGCAATGGCTCATGTTGATGCACTAAGCCGCTCTGCATACGACCCCCCAGAAGAGACGGATATCGTTCCTGGCGTTCACGTCCTTGCAATATGCATAGCGACAGAAGACGTGCTCACCGTTGCCCAGCTGAATGACCCAAAGGTTCAAGCTTTGAAGGAAAGGCTAGAAAAAAAAGAAGACCAACGCAAGCGACAGGAGCGGTACAATAGGAAGCGGGTGGAAGTGCCGACATACAATCCCGGAGATGTTGTACTAGTTGAGCGAGAACCGGCAGCAAATGGGGAGTCAAGGAAACTGAAAGGAAAATATAAAGGACCGTACATCATCCGAGAAAGGCTTCCCAACGACCGCTACCGCATCGAAAACGTGCCTCCGGCGCGGCAAAGGCGAAGAGCATACAGCAGTGTTGCACCGGTTGACAAGCTGAAGCTCTGGGACCGGGAATTCAACGAGGCAAGTTCTGAAGAATCGGAACGCGAGGGCGATTCCGACCGGGACGGTCGGTGGCACAGGATGGCCGAATTTGAGCGCCAGCTCATCCCCGCCGACGGAGATCCTTCTCCGGAGGGCGAGCAACCCGTACTTTGAGCTAGAGCAACCCGAGCCGCCCGTGTGAGCAGAGAGTGATGTGAGGAGAGGAAGAGGAGGACGAGCGCTCGCGCGGCGCGTAAAGAAAACAACAGACTCAGGTGTTGGACACGAAAGAAGCAACTCGGCCTCTTGTTAACCCAGAGCTCCTTTGTAATGGAAAGACGAATAAACGTCTTTTGAATTGTTCTTTTACCCTAACACTTGTCTGCTTGCATTGCGCCATTCACAGTGCTTTTCATAGCTTGCAGCGTTCAGCAAATCATGCGCTGTCCCTGAACGCAAATATTTTTTTTTTTCAAGCAAGAAAATTCTGCGAATAGGCTTTAGTTTCCCTTTTTAGTGGTATGGCTGCGCTTGGGTGGATGCTAATGAGCAGTTGCTCTCTTATTACTGCACCATTCCGTATGCTTAACTATGGACGCCCACCGTTTCCACCTCGAGATGTTGATGAGTTGGTTCTCGCCCTACCACCTGCTATCCGACCTCATTTGCTGAATTGGTGGAGTGACTGCCGCGTACAGGCGGGGCTCCCGGCCCCGAACCCCAGACAAGGAGGAATTTTTAAACCACGAAGTTCCCGTGAATATACGTGTATACGGTTCTATTTGGAGCGATATATCTGCGCTTGGGTCGACGCTAAGCGGTCGTGATTGCAACAGGCTAACCATGCGGGCTAGTTCGTATCGATCAAACATAACGCAACTCATGAATGTAACATTATAGCCGTCGTTATTTCATTGCTAAAAACGCACCTCAATTTAGGGCATTGCCCTACACGTTGGACCTATGTCTACTGCAGTTGCTGTATTTTTGAACTAACAATGAAGTTTTCCAGCATATGTTCATGACATATTGACCACAGGTATTGAAAGCATATCCTTCAGCATCGCCTTTAGGCTATGCATTACTGAACCCAAATGTTCATACAGTTTAGAACACTTTCCGATAACGTAATTTTGTTTGCAACTATCCCATTCATCTATATAATCGGAAATTAGCGGGTGTTTCAGGGATGCCCCTCACTAATTTTTGTAAATAGGCGTTTAGAGGAAAAAAGGCGAGCTTTTGCGGCATAGTAGTGTCACTATTTGTAGGTCTTTGAAAACAATCTATTCATGTTAGCTACTGGCTTGTCTAACTTTTCAAGTCGACATTTTTAGCTGGCCATTACTGATAGCCTTATCAGTTATAAGAGTTAAGAAAACACAACCCCGGCACTGTGCCCCCCCCCCCCCCCCAAGTTTTGGCCATTTCTCACAGAATTCGAGAACCTAAAGACTGAGTCGCGTGGACAGCTACATCCCACAGTGGTTTTACCTTTATGGCGCATGCGCATGGGACATTGTCTCTCCTGTTAGCGCTGTTATCTGGTCGTAGTAACGCTGCGCGCTGCTGTGTTAATTCCTCAGTACTCGATGCTAAATCAGAAACGGGTATAACCAAAGGTTGTTAAAGCACCGTGCTGAGGAGATTTGCGGCTTTAATAATGAACACCCTCAAAGAAGTGTTCGCGACTAAGCTGTTATCCTAATGAGATAGTAAATATTTAGATTTCTTCGACCAGTTTGGTAGATAAGAGGATGAACCTCTAATTTGATGTGCGCCAACATGGATAGCTCGGAAAGTAGGTGTTCTTGTTAACTCGCTCGGCTTTTATCTGTGGAAGCCAATTTTCTTTAAATTCCCTAGAAAACCCCGGATATACTTTAAACCCTGTTCCTCTTCATGTGGCTTTGGTGTCTGTTTTGCTTAATTTTTTTTACATTTATGGAAACGCGGCTTTGTGACGTCATAGCCAGAGTCATACCTAGCATATTTTGCTTTACACAATAAAGAATTCGCTTTTGCTTAGCCCAGCTATACCTGCATATTCGAGCCAAAGCTTTATAATTTCATGGTTATGCTTGATTAATTGCCATTTATATAGAGACATAGGCTAAGATTATCAACATTTATTGCTCGTTGGCTTAATTGCCACAAACACAGATCGATGGTCAGAGAAGTAGTATGCCGCCGTCTCAAAACTGGACGCGCAGTAGCTAGACGTCAGCTACAGCTGACTAGCTTCGTCCATGGCCACAAAGAGGCGCGCGCGCACGCGAGAGCGGTGCCTGCGCCTTTTTAAGCGAATGGAGTCATGTGGATAGTCACGTGACCGCAGCTGGCAAGGCGACGGTCGGCGCAGCGGCGGAGGCGGACGCCGGCTGCAAGCAGCAACGAACCACTTGTTTAGTCTTGTGATAGACACACCACCACCGCTTCTCCGCTTGCAGGTCGAAGTGGCTTCCTGGTGGCCTTGGCTCCTGCTAGGCCAATAAAGCTTTGGCTTTAAAAATTTTATTTAATATACTGGTTTCACACATCTTGACTAAGTGGGGTCGATGTTTCTTTAATGCTAACGTGCACCTTTCTGCCGGGAAAAAGGTAGCGCAAGAAAAAGATTCGCAAGCGCGCACCCCACCTGAGCATTTGTTCAAACATCACGTGAATCTGGTCAAACGATGTGTGTATCAGGATTTAATCGGATTTGGTGAAGCTCTTCCGGATGTGAGAGACATCCGTTTGGAGCGGGTAGCACCCTCCACACAATTGTGTGCATGCCTCAGGCCTATGTTTATATGATTCACCTGCTTCCTAGACTTTTTTTTTATTTGAGGTGTTTGCCATTAGGCATAATCTAAAGGGAAAGAAAAATAAGAAGGAGTGTAAATAAGCCTTGGTCGATTTCACGACAAAAACGTATATGACCAAACTAATGAACACTGTATGCTCAAGGTACAGCCCTTTTTAAAAATATACGTCCCAAGGGGTTTGCTTTCAAGCCGTGTTGTGGGGTGCTCTATCATCCCCAGGCGTCTTCAGAGCGGGAAAGGGTAGGACTAGAGTCCTCTCACCTTCTGGCGATTTTGACCACTGACGATGCAAAAGGGGCCCAGAGGCAATGCGCACTTGGGCCGTATACATTTTAAAAAGGCTGTTCTGTACGCAGTTCTCTCAGGAGTATACAGGCGTGCCTTGTTTTTTCTTCCTAGCCTTGTCCTATTCTTTTAATGGCCATTTGCTAATAGGACAAAATATCTTTCACTGAGTAAGCTGCGCTTGCAACTTGAAGCACAGTGGTACGAAAGGAGACCGAAAAGGATGTTAGCGGGTTAGAAGAAGGCGGTTCTTCACTCGAAGGTCGTTCGCACTGCTAAAAGGCAGTTATGGTACGTCATAATTCATAGTCACAACCTTACTTAGGATTAAATAAGGTTCTTCCGAACAAGGCAGGTAAGATGCCTGGTCGATAGGATTGTCAATTGTAAAGTAAACGTTTTAAATGAACAACAACTTACCCTCTTCACAAGCTTAGCCTTTAGAAAATGCTTCACAAGAAGAAACAGGACATCAAATATTGCCGGATTGTTGACAATGTATATCCCTTTGATCCGCAGTGGAAAGCAGTCCTGAAATCAATACCTAGCTAAGTGACAATTTCTGACGCGCACGTTTCATATAATGCCGAAGCTCGAAGTGGTTGCTTCGATGAGTACGTCTGAGTATGGCTGTATTAATTTTAATGCAACCTGTGGCGTAAAATACCTTTTGCACTATTCAAGATCCTGAATCCAAACATTTCATTTTAAGGAGAGAAGTTTTAATCAAGTTTCGGTTTCTTTTTCTTTACCTTATGTTGTTTCATCTATGAGATGTGCAATACCAATTGTTCATCAATGGCCGACACTAGTTGCACAAACTGATAAAGTGACACCGACAGATAAACATCCCACAGGGTATTCAGTCTTTAGGAGTTATTCAGAACAAAGCCTGAGCAGTAAACAAATGTCGTCTTCAGGTGCCGCCTGTCACGGTGGGCATGGGCTCACTTGCCCACCACTACTCGGTGGGAAGGTAAGCACCCTGCCATAAAAGCGGCTTAAACAGACATACAGAGAACGGCTAAATGTGGGCAATGACCATTATAAGCCCTAGCGCACTGAAATGACGTGTTCGCATCGTCGCATAATTTGCTAAATGCAAATGTGTACATGCTTGTTAATGTGAACAGTAGCCCACTGCTGGCATGCGCAAGTAGTATGGAAAAAAGTAGGGGAAGAAAAATTTAAGAATAAGCATTCCAAGTTGCCGAGGTTTGGCTTTTGCTCGGGGCTCGACCCCACTGAGCCAGAACCAAGAAGCAACTACCAGGACCCGCACCACAGTGGACCTCCTTTGCTCACTGCCGCGATGCTGCAGCTACCATCTCAGCAGCTCTACCTGCTCTGGCCACATGTAACCATAGGCCAATTCGCTAGCCGTTTCCTGTTCTCCAAGCACATGAAGGTCCTGGGCCCGTCAACACTATCACAATCTGGCAAGCCTGCAAGGATCGCTGTTAACGTTTACCAAGCGCCGTGCTCTGTTTTCAGACCAGGTTTCTGACCGCCCATGAGTTGCGCAAATGGAGCTCGAAAAGTTAGCTGCTGTCGGGACGCAGTGCGTAATGTCTGGAGCCGAACTTCACGTCTTCCCACGTGTGGAAACGCGCAGTTTTGGGAGTTGAAACCGCAGCGGAAACAGATGCAAGTAGCGCAGCCGCTGAGAAAGAGAACGAAGCCGCAGAAATAAGGAAGGAAGCCGCTGAAAAGAGGAATTGAGCTGCCGAAAGAGAGATCAGAGAGCTGCTCTGACTGTTTACACCGAGCTCTCGGTTACGCAAAGCTCTACAAGTCCTCTAATTCCTCGAAAACTGCTCTATTTATTCCATGAGTGCCGCGACAACCTTCATTCGTACCTGCAGCGATTTAAGAGTCTAGCAATCGGACAGGAGTGGCCTGTCAGTACGTGCCTGATTAGAGAAGCCCTTAGCGTAACCAGCGGTATGACGGCGGAGGATTCTTTTCATTTGCAGAAAGTTAAAAAATGCATTGCTGCAGTGGTTCAAATTCACTGCACAGGAATATCAGAACATACTCTGTCAAGCACGAACCAAAGATGTTGAAACAGGGAAGGGGCTTGCTACTCGTCTCTCCATTTACTTCGACCACTGCATCAATATTACTGAGGACCCTAAGATACGCTCGATGGCCTCAGAGGCATATGCTATCAGAATAATTCCAGCGCTGTTGCTATCCCAGACTCGCGGTCTTCATTAAAGAGCAATGATGAAAGAAGCCTGCTGATATCGCTGATATCGTGCACCGCTTCATGGGCGCACAGAATCAGGCTAATATCGGAACAGTTGGATATGAATTCCAGGACGAGGAAACACAGTGCGGCGACTTCTCCAGAAAGCAGCCACCACGCTGTATTCCTTGTCACCAGTTGGGGCATCTTTGCTTTGGACTGCGGTCTTGACTACAGGGATGAAGCCAAGTACAGCCGACTTGGACACAAAGTTAACGACTGCCGAACGCGACCCAAAGCGAAAGCTGCTTCTTGTGCTATGGCCGGAGGTCCGATATCACGTCAACGATACACAATTACGGAGTGTCTCAGCGCAGAGGAGTATGACACCTCCACTGACCATGGTAGGCAATGATAAAGCACCTGTTTACGAATCGTAATGCCGGATGTTGAAGGAGGCGTGTTTTTCCAGCAAGTTACCATCTTCAAGGACACAGGTAGCAATACCATGATTGCTGGCAAGTCTCTGGTGCCGGAACTTTCAAAGGGCGACCAGTAGCGTTTGGCTTCAAGATGGGTGAGTCAAATGCTATCCAGAGACTCAGGTCCGTGTGCATACACCACTTTTCTCGGAGCCATACCAGCCTTCTCGCATGGATCGGCTTCAACACGATCTCGACCTTGGCAACGTGAATGGCGTTACGTGCCATGATGATCCAGACCCTGCTTAAGAGTACGCAGTTACGCAAGGGACCGACATGAAGCAACCGTGTAGGGCGACCGCTCTGACGCTTCCACTAGTTTCGGCCGTCGCGAAGACATACCGGAAACCCGCTGTAATACTGAATATATCTTAATCGCCTACGGTAAGTGACCTAATTGCCGAGCAGCGGAGTGACAAAAGCTTGAAAACGTGCTTTAACAAGATTTTCAAAGATTTCGGTTCCGGAAAGGGTTAAAACTGTTCTTTGGCCGTGTAGAGTGACCTCTTATATCGCCATTTAAACATTTCCCCTGGAAAGCCGCTCAAGCAGTTAGTCGTCCCGACTAAGTTCCGGTCGACTGTCCTGCAATTTGCTAACGAAGACATTTTGGCGGGACACCAGGGCATTAGCCAGACCACTGGCCGTATACTAGGGCACTTTTTCCGGCGTGGCATGCACGTCGACATCCCCGGTTTCGTCAAATTTTGTGACGTCTGCCATAGGAAAACTTCTAAAGGACAAGTCAACGTAGCTCCATTGTGCCGCATGCCTGTCATTAAGATACCCTTTCAATATGTACTGGTAGATATGACTGACCCGCAGTCTGCGAAGTCGGATAAGGGATTATCACTCTCGCGACTTCGCCGTCCGCTATCCGTATGCAGCTGCCCTTCCTGCTATCGACGCGGGGAACGTCGCGGAAGCTTTATTTAATTTTCCCCCGAGTCCGTATCCAAAAAGAGATCGTCGCAGGTCGAAGACTGAAGTTTCCCCTCGGAACTTATGCAGCACGGGACCCGTCTTCTATTTGTCAAGCTCCTTCGTGCAACTTCCTACCATGCCATGGCGAATGCCCTGGTTGAAAAGTCCAATGGCACTAAGTAGGCAATAATTAAAATATTTTGTCAAGAGCAACCACCTGGCGCCGGAACTGTTTGCTTAGAGGGAGCTACCAAAAGCAAGATTGGGCTTTCCCCCGTTTGAGTAAATTTACGGCTGCCACGTGTGGAGGCCACTGAATTCCTGTAAGGATTGTTGATAATTAATCTTCATGGCGGGGCCTGAACCACATTTGCCTAACCACCTTGTCGACCTTACGAACGCTCTAGAAAACCTGCAACCTCGCTTAAAAGGATCTTGAGAAAGCACGTGGAAAACAAAAGACGTACTGCGACCGAAAGAGTCGCTTACGCCAGGTTAAAATTGGCGAGAAGGTGCTTATACTCTTGCTTGCTAACTCGAACAAGCTTCTTATACAATGGCGAGGCCCGTTTCGAATTGCGGACGTTAAGTACAACGTGGATTGCGCCGTTGAGTTCGAATGTAAAAATTAACTTTTCCATATTAATGTGCTTAAGAACGGCCACCTACGCCACCTGTAGTGTCTGTTGCAGCCGTGCAAGACAACACTTCGCACAAGAATACTACCTTCACTGAAGAAAAGAACTACGATGGCCGGATCTTGCCTATATGTTTATGCCGCACACAGACTGTCACAGATGTGAAGTTCTCGCCGAATTTGAACACTTCTCAGCTCTAAAAATGCTAGAAAACTGTGTGAACAGTTCAAGAAAACTTTCTCGGATCGGCCTGGGAAGACACATATTGTGGAATGCAGCTCGGTACCCTCCTGCTCTACGCGAAAGAGAGGAGCACGAAGTTCACGATGTGTTGAGCGTTGGCATTAGTGAGAAGTAATCCCAGTACCATGCACCAAATCTAACTGTCAAGAAAATTTAAGCCATACGCCATTGCTTACACCATTCGGTTTGTACTGATTTCCATTAGTTCAATAAAGTTCTCAAGTTTAAATGCGACTCGATTGCGAGATGTTGCCCTCGCCCTTGCCGGACAGAAGAGGTTTTTCTCCCAATTCGATTTAATAAGATGTTACTGGCAGGTTCGAAGGACTCCTGGAAGCCGCGAAAAAACGGCATTCTCCAGCATGTGGCGATTACATCACTCCAGGAATATGTTCTTTTGGATCAAAACGACCCTAGCCGAATGTACGCCTAATGAGGGCTTTGCTTGGTGACCTCAAGGATGTTCACCACTATTTTCACGATGTGGTAACCGCTACAGCATATGAAAACGTCTAAGCATATCTTCGGGCGTATACGCAGAGCAAATCTCGCCATCGAACCAAGAAAATGCAAGATCGGCGGGCACACCACTCCTTCCCATGACGATCGCATTGGTGAACCGAAAGTAGAACCCATGCTGAAGAAGGTAGAAAATATCTTAGCCGCAAACCTTCCATCTGTCAAGGAGGCTGCGTAATGATTTCTTGGCCTCACGGGTTACTGCCATAAGTTCATTCCAAGCTATGCCACGATTTCTTAACTACTTACAGTCGTCACAAGAAAAAACCAGCCCAACCTCGTCACTTGGGGCTCCGCCCAAGAGAATTTTTTCGGCCCCACAAGAACAAGCTCAGTGCGACCTCCATCTCTCAGAACCGCACCTTTTACAACCGCTTTCCCTCCTCACAGACGTCTCAATTACTGGCTTAAGTGCGGCTCTTCTGCAAAACGGTAGTGATGAAGTGCGGCATCCCGTGGTCTACGCAAGCGGGAATTTGCTGTAGCGAGCGACACGCTATCTACTAGCGAGAGGCAATGTCTAGCAGAAGTCTGGGTCGTGGGCAAATCTCACATTTTTTTTATTTATTTATTTCCTCAAAGGTCTCGGTTGAGACATTACATGAGGGAGTGGACGGTATCTGGCAAACAATGGTAACAAATGTTAAGATGAAAGGTTGGCGACGCTCCGCTTGAATTCTAGTGGGTTGATGATAATGGCAACTTCGATGGGCAGGTCATTCCAGTCTCGTGCAGTACGCTGAAAAAATGACTGCTGAAATGTCACAGTATGGGCTTGTAGGGGATACACTGCGTTACTATGGCTGAACCGGGCGATGCGGTGGGCTCTTTTTATGTAGTGGTTATCAAGAGGCAAAGAATGGAAAAATTTATGAAAAAGGTTAAGACGTGCTATCTTACGGCGCGAGGCTAGGGGGGGGGGGGGGGGGCAAGTTGATTCGAGCTTTTAGCGCTGAGATGCTTGAGTGGTAGGAATAATTAGATAGAATGAATCGTGTTGCGCGGTTCTGAACCAATTCGAGGGCGTTAGTAAGATTATTGTGGTGCGGATCAAAAATAGCGTTAGCATACTCAAGCTTGGGACGCACAAAGGTTTGAAAAGCAAGCTGTTTAATAGGGGGAGGAGCGAGTGAAAGGTTACGGCGTAAATAACCTAGAGCACAATTAGCAGAATTTATTATGTGATTAATATGACAGGTCCAAGTTAGGTCACGCGAGATATGCACACCAAGATATTTGAATGATTCGGATGTTCCAATCTGCAGGTTATTAATATTATAATTAGGCGCTACGTAATTACGACGACGGTGAATGGACATTAACACGGTTTTAGAAATATTTAATGACATGAGCCATGTTTTACACCTGTCCTGTATGCGAATAAGGTCAGTTTGTACGTGTACGTGTACGCCGCCTTTCACCGTTCAAAGCGACTATCAGCCGCTCCAGTACCTAGTTAGCTCTACGTGTGAAGAATTGCCTGTTGCGCTGGAGCTTGCTGCTGCACAAAAACTGCTTTCAGTGTGGATATATGAGAGACATTGAAAATGTAGGCACCGACTCTCTCCGTCCCGTGGGAGGTTGTTTCTACCTACGTGCTTCATCTATTGAGGTTGTTGTCGAGTGAATGTTTATTCAATTTTTTTCCGCTCCCACCTGAAGTTCAATTTGTTCTAGTATGGCAAAGCATCTGTCTTTGGTGAATGTTTTCCAACAGAAGTGCTGCAGCTTGTATGCTTGTGCCATCCCTTTGTGTCTGAACCTCGTGCCCCTGCTAGAACAGTTGCCCTGTACCTCTATTAAAGAAAGGAGTAATGTGATGGCATGAATAGTTGAGTACTCCGAGCTTGTGCGAGTCGCAGTGGAAGTAATGGAAGTACAGATGAAGAGAAATAAGCATGTAAAAGTTGCCCGGGTATGGCTCTTGCTCGGGGCTCAGCCGCATTCAGTCAGCCCTAGAACTACCTGCCAGGACCCGCACCACAACGGCGTTTGTTTTCACACTGCCGCTACGCTACAGCTATTGTCTGAGCAGCTCTACCAGCTGCGGTGAAATTGAACCACAGGTGAGTGTCCCTACCCGTAGCCTAGCCTCCGAGGAAGAAATGGCCCCGGGCCCGTCAACATCACCACATCATGCATCCTAAGCATCCTTTACAGGACTTTATCATGCGTGTTAGTTTTTAAAGGCTAATAAATTGGGTAATAGAATTTAGGCTATCACTATAACTAGCATGCAGTTGACCGCCGCATGTGAGCCAAAGAAAGAAGGCAGAGAGCATTGCTAAATTTTCGTGTATCAATATATTGATACGACGGTTTGTATCTCAGACTATCTGGATTTAACTTCCTAGAGCGGCAAATGGGCGATTAGAGACGCCTTAGTGAAGAGTTCAGGAGGAATTTAAGCTAAATGGGGATCTCTAAAAGCAGTATAACAAGAAATGCATTACTCCATTTCTAACAGAGTTTTTATTACCAAGAAAAGACAATAAAACAGAGCGCAGGTGTTGCCATCACCGGCCGTTTTACCAAAGTTAACTGCAATCGGGGACGCAGTGTTTCTTGAGCGCCTGTCTCTGAGGTTGGGCGTTACCGCCAGTCACATCAAAACGGTGATCATGGAGCCCTTTTAACACGATAGCATTAAGGATACCGTGTCGTCGTCGGCGCCGCTGGGCGTGAGCGAAAAATCCACAAATAAATGTCCAGAGGAGGACCCTAGGTGGGCCACCTATGTAACGAGACATTGTGACGTCATCATAACTTGCCCACCGGAGTTAGAAATCGATCGCGAGATGCCGCTCGGGCAGAGCAACCTCAATCGCAAAAGCCCCATCTGTGGTTGTGTTTTAAACAGGCACCTGCCGGGGCATCGGTACATCACTTGACCGCTGCCCATCTGAACCAAAAGTGCCATGAGGATTTTCAGCCCTCTGTGAATGTGAAGTAGAGAACGAAAAATTCCGTATATATGGGCATTAAACGATTAACCGCATCACGTAATAATTAGGCGGAGCTTTTGTGTCCCCTCTGGTTTTTTTATGTGGACGTTACGAATATGAATCAATGGGTGGGGCTACTTTTAATGGAATTCTCTCAGCAATGAATGCGTGTATTGCCACCGGACAAGGGTCAACAGATCCAGGAAGAGCAATAGAAACCGTTGTTATTAAACTAAAGGTTGAATAACCTTCTCCGCAGTGTGAGCTGTCATCGCTCAGCACACTGGAGGGTTTGCATTTTGTTTCGATGGAAATGAGGCCGTGGAGGACAGGATTCGATCCCGCGCCCGTAGACTCAACATTCGAATGCCATAACTACCACGGGGAGTTACATGAGTATGAATACTGTGCCGAAGTCAGGCTGTTTTACATCCCTGTTTGGTGTGTTGAAGGCGACCACAAATTACTGAGTAGAGTTAGTTGCTGGGCTAGTTGGTAATCTCTAATCAAGTTCATAGTAAACAGGGGAAAGGCACAAGGCCAAATACAGAAAGGGCGAAGAAGGACGGGAAGGAAGACGAACATAGCGCTGACTGACCTTTGTCCTGGTGTCTTTGCGCTGTTTACTATGAACTTAATTGAAAGTTCCTGTACGCCATGTGAACTGCCTTAACGGAGACTTTAAGTATAGCGCGCTCCGTTGTCGCTACCGTTTAGTGCGTAACGCGAGGCATCAATGGGCATGCGAAGATCAAATGCCTCCGGCGTCTGTACCAATCCGAGCGTGCGCACATTCGGTGCGCGCTTTGCGCTAGCGGTACGCGCTGTGCTAAATATCTCTAATGCGTCCTCCTCTAATGCGGAGCCGCCTAGTTCTATAAAAGAGAGCTCTTCATCCGTGTGCCAAACTGATATTCTTTGGCACCTCCCTAAAGCGCGTGTATCGTCTAAATTATTTACCATTTTCTACCACCTATGTACGGGACGTAAAAAGATTTTTCCACTTGCCTGCGTGATGGTGACGAGCTTCTTTATTACTGACGGTGTGTAGTGCGCCAAGTGGTAGACACTCAGTCCTTGGACATTCACTATTAACACGACACCCTTGATCTGTGCTTCTTGCTCAAAGAGCAGGTGCTCGATATGAACACAGGTAGTCCTCATTAAGTCGTATACTGGGCAGATGTCTTCATTCCAAGCACCTTATATAGAAAAGCATGCACGCAGAAGCTATTTGGTTAAGTCCGTAAGGTGCCACCGAAAGCATGAAAAAGAAACATATGGGGCACTGTTCATGGCGCATTCGAAAATATGATCCCTGAAATCTTCAGGGCTCGCTTTTCCTGTTCTAAAATTCCAAGCTAAACAAAATTGTTAAGTTCAATAAAAAATACGAAAATGTGACGTCTACTCAGGTCAGGTGAAGCCTAAAGAATCGGTCGCTGATCTGATCATTAAGCATGATTCAAAAAATCTTATTCCCAAGGTTCAATGGCTTACTGATTATGGGCCTTCAATATAGAGCCGAAAGGTGAGTTTAAAAAGTTTACTCTCCTAATCGTGCAAATACATGCAAAATGAACTCGCTCCGTTACCACGTTCTCCAGAAAACCCTATCTCTACTACCCCATTTCGCTCAAATGCAGATCAGCAAGGCGAGACGCGCCGACCTCCACCTTGCAGCGAAAGGCTCGCGGCGGTTCTAGGGCTCTAGTGATGACAGCGCCGTGATTATTGCCCTGGTGTGAAATTTCACCTAATAATATGCATATTCCAGCAAAAGAATACGGAAGAAGAAAGTGGACTGCTTCATTTTTAGTGCGCAGATGCGTTCTGGTTGCGCCAATGAGCTGAAGGAGAAGTGCGACTGTTGTGATCTCCGCTTTCAGCACGCTGCAGGCTCAATAGATTTTTGACCGCTCCAAAAGTGCCATTCTAGACGTGCTTACAAAGTCAGCACGTAAAGTGTAAAAAACAAAATCAAGAGAGGAGAGATTGCAATGCATAGCTAGAAAGACATTTAGGCATACTGGACTGAAACAAGACACACTGGAAGTTCTCATAACCGTCGTCAGAACAGCGCGCCGACAAATAGCAAGGGCGGAGACATTATGTGCGAATAAAATACGGGACAGTCGTGGACTGTGGCTTGAACTAACTGTCTGGCGAACAAGACTTTTATATACGCTGTTAGAAACCATGAAGGTAAGTACGCGCAAGGGAAAATACGCTGCAATAAGAATCTAGTGCTTATACATTCATGACAAAAATAGAAATCATATTCCAAGTTCAACGTTTTGCTCACAATTCCATGGTTATATCGCTAAGGGTACACTCGCATCTGTGCCCTGATTCCCCAACGTCATACTCTACACTTTTATTATCTCTATCTTTCTGCAATCTCGAGAGTGATGAATTATGCATGTGCTGACGAGCATCACGAGCACTTAAGACTACGCACAGACAGATCTCCTGATAATGCAGTTGTACGAACGTGTTTTTGTGTTGACGCAGCCTTTCGTTTACGCAGCGTCCGGTTTCGCACAGATATGCTATGATGCACGGTGAAGGGACCTTTTAAACAACAGGTTCATTGTGCTCACTGAATACTCTGCGTAATCCCACAGTTTGAGGAATGTCGTGCATCCTGTTTTAGCAGGGAATACGACTTCTACATCACACTTCTTTGCTACCATTCTCAGTTTGTGCGATAGTCCATGAATATAGACAAAACAAGGAACCGCTGTTTCCTTATTCAGCCGTCATCTTTATTTTGCTTCGGTGTCGGGTTCTTCTCTGCTATAGCTCTGATTAACTGGTCAGGGGAACCACACGTTTTCTGTTGATGCACCTACATTTTTTATTTTTAAAGCACCTATACGTAACGACGATGCACATAGAGAGAAGCACACACAAGGCGCTAAACTATCAACTAACATTTATTCAGAACTATTCTTTTTCTGAACAAATGTTTGTTTATACTACAGTGCCTTGTTTCGAGTGCTTCTTTGCGTCTCATCATTACGTGCTGGCCTTTTGAATTTGATAGTACCAACTTGCCAAAATAAGCACTTTAGCACGGTGCACCTGCAAGTTTAGTCCCTCAGGTATACTTGCCAGATTTTCTGGTCGCGTGTGTAATACCAGGAACAAAGATAAGCCTGTAATAGAACGGAAAAGTTGAGGTATTCTGTGTACTATTCTCCTAAAAGAAACGAAGTAGCGGCAGAACACGGAGCAAGAAGACAAGACCGTCCTCTACCTGCGGTGTCTTTTTTCGAATAAAAAGATACCTCTCTTCACTGATTCTGAATGAGCCGACTAATAATGCGGCATTCCTCGTTTCCTTCTCGTTTACTGAACCCAGGACGCCTCCTCAGCATTCAGCAAAATATCGAGTTCCAAATAAGCACGGCCACTATTCTGTGGGACCACACTTCTGACTTGGATGCCCATGCGGGCTCCTAGGTATGTGCTATTAGCTACCGAAATGTCAGTCGACGCTGAGCTAAGCTGACCTATGCTGAGCTAAGCCACTGTCAATTTGTTTATGTAACTTTCCTCTACCTCTTTCGGGCCTTCCTTCTCACGCGCTGCCCTTCTCACCTCGCGCTCCTCGTCTTGTTTTACACGTGCAACCCCGCTTGCTTCAGCTTCACGCGCATCTTCACGTGCCTGTGCTCTTTCATTTCCAAGAATTTTCATGTCTTGCTTATAGCGACTCATCAGCCGTTTTCTACACATCTAGCTCGAGAGCTACGCCCAAATTTCCGCTAAGTGCGCTTCTTCTCCCATCCCGAAATCTGTCAGAGCGAAGACAAAAACAAGAAAAAGTATCCTGGCATGGCTCGCCGCTACATCTGTTTTCACGGCGGAATGAAATGATCGACTGGACGTTCGTTTGTAGGCAAGACCCGTTATCTGGTAGAGGCGTCTCGTCTGATAAACTGCTGCTCTTCGTTGTAGACAGCAGCGTTATTCTACAGCAAATAAAGGCAATTAATGCATGTTGTAATTGTAGCAAGAATTTTGTTGAATACAAATATGGCATCTGCAGTTACAAGCCGAGGAAAACTGGAAAAACGCTTCTAGTTTCCATTACTGCCACTGCGGGCCGTGTGGCGCTGAACGCTCGAGACACCGCGGAATTTTCGCACGTTCGGCGCAACCCATTCATTTTTTATGCCCGCTAGTAAAAGTCGCTGTAAACGCAGGAATTATTTTGTAGGTCAGATTTCGCAGCGAGCAAAGAGAGGTAGCCTTTTATTCTTATGTTAAGGCGGAATGTCTTGGGTCTATAACGTTCTATCAAAATACACGTTTGAAATACACCTTTGGATAGGAGAAACTTCACTGATCCAACACCTTTGCAGTTGCGTGGTGTTCCCTTGCCTGCCAACAGATGACACTACTTGCTCAATGTACAGGAAAGCAGGGCATGATTCTCTGCATATTTTGGACCTTGTTCATTTTCAGAAGGGCAGTTTGTTATTCCCCAAGACCGCGGCAGTAGTTAGCGTCAGTCGTAACTTCAGAAAATGATAGTGCGCCGAGAAAGTAAACATTACTTCCTGAGAAGAACTAACGTCGAGATATCTTAAGAAATACACAGAAGTATTCGAAATAAAATGTGCTTAAAAAAGCCCATAAAAATTTTCAGGAAAGATGGCGGCGCTCACAAAACAGGTCACACATGCCACAGGCTGTCAAAAAACCGCATGAGAGACAATGGACGTGATGGGATTATTTCACATGATGCCTGACTTCGGTTATGAGCACGGTCAAAGATTTCAATACTTCTTTGCCTTATAGTGATGAAGCTGTGCCTTTTACTTGTGCGGGGAGTATCTTTTTAGTCGGTTCGAAGGAAATATCAGCGCTGTGAAAATCGCAGAGGTAATTTTCACACTACTCACCGATGTTCAGCATAGCTGCAACCCTCCCTTCGTGGTCTCTCTTTCGTGATATCGTCACCAGACGATTCTTTCGGCATGCGGAATCGAAGGGAATGGAGTAGGGTGTGAGCCCTTGAAAAACTTCTTCGTATTCCATTCTAGTCCGAAAATACTTCTTAACGTTCTTGAAAGCACGGTTGACGTCGTACTTTCGACCACGTAAGAACTTAATTAGGAACTCATCGTCCTGAGGACAGTCGAGCGATGGTTCACCTGTTCAAAGGAGAAAGTAGTTAGCGCTTACATCGTCATAAAAGAAATGTTTTAAAAAAAGAATAATAAATTGCCTCCTTTTTTTTTCGTCGCACGTAGTATACAACGCATATTAACTTATATGGAGCAAATGGAAAGCTCCCGGAGCCTTGCCCGTCCCTTTTTCACTTTATTTTCGCAAAGAAAGCCATGTAGCTTCCTTCTCTCTACCATGGTGCAAAGACAGTCTTCTTTACCTTTTAAAATCCTGAATGCGAAACGTGGTAAAAAGTTTTGACTATATAATATTTTCCACTAGAAGGCGCCTAGCGGGTCCTACCGGGACACAACGCTCTCGTTAAGCCCGCCAGCCATCTTGCCTCTACCTTGTCCAGCTTCCCGCCACGCAACACGTTCCTACCAATCCTTACGTTCATTATCATCCCAGGCCTGTAGCTTGGAGGCCTTCTGCCCCGCATGGTCCCTAAACCCCTACACCCAGCTCTGCCCCGGATTCGCCTGCCAGCCCAAACAATATGCTTTAGATGACTGCCGTGCTTCATGTTCAACTTCTTTCCGTTGAGTTAGAGACTGGAAATGGCAACCTATGCCTGAGAAATGCGCTTTTGAATTACTAAGCCCAGTATTTGATTACTACCCAGAAAATGAGCTCGTCAATCAGGACAAATTTCATGCCATCGAACTTACCGCTTAACAATGACTTTGGAAGCAATAGTTGTATTTTGAATTTCGCTAACTTTCGTTCATCACCTAGCTATGTGATAATGTCAGCCAGGACCAGGCCATTAACAAGCTATAGAGCTTTGAACAACGGCACTTGTTTGGTATTTTTTTGTGCAAAGGCAATATTTCGATGGGTAAACGCGGAGCAAGATCTTTGGATGTTGCTGGGTTCCCGATATTCGTAGGTTTGTGCCGTCTGAAAGAAAACGAGAAAAATAAATAACAATCTGCGACTGTGATTCGAACCCGCCCCAGCGAGAAACGAAGAGCTCAGCTGGCCAGTGCACGACAGCACTATGCTATCACCGCAACCGAACACGCCTCGTGTTAAGCAGCAATACACTGTCGGACTATGCACTGATCATTTCTTCATCAACTAATACTGTGAAAATGTGAAGAAAAAGAAGAGGATGTGCCTCAATAGATGATACAAAGCGCAAAAGGGACAGGACGAACGAAGAAACAACACGGACAAGGCGGTTACTGCAAAAGTAATTTTTTAATGCACGATCTTGCCTTTTATACCATGGTGCAAGGGATTAAAAAAATTACATTAAAAAAAATTACAGTGCATTAAAAATTACAGTTGCAGTAAGCGCCTTGTCCGTGTTGTTTCTTCGTTCGACCTGTCCCTTTTCCGCTTTGTATCATCTAGTCATGTACCAACTCGCCCACTAATCGATTCTTATGGGCCTTAGCCCAGCCGCACTGCCATCGCTCCGAGCGAGACCCTGCTCAGCTTGACCGACGGCGTGCCACCACTGCTTCACCACTGCTTCACCACTGATTCACTCCTGAATCCGTCGTCCTCAGGAACCCCAAATAAACCACCATACATTTAGTGCAGGTGCTGTGTAGAGAAAGCAGAGCGGTCAGGTGAAAGAGGACGACTCTGGAGCGGCTCGGCTGTCGCTGAGTTAGCAGTTTGAGGAGACCAGTAGCCGCCAACTAGGGCAGGTGGCGGAGAAACTAGCACACGACGACGACAAAGCCGGGCCAATGACCAGGCAATCCACAAGAATAACAGATGGGGAACTGTCATCAGTTGCGGTGGGGGCACGCCACCGCAACGATGCAGGTCACAAGAATGCCCTTTTTCATGCAGGCCTTACTGATATGGATTACCACGTCAACGCCGCCGGGCTGTCAAGGCAGCTGTTACAACCTGGACATGGATTCCGACGTTCGGCAGCAAGTTGACTTCATGGACAACGAAATCGACGCCGTGCAGTACCCGCTTGTATCAACCTTTCCCCATCTGGCGAACTGTTTCCACATCTGGCAACCAGGAACTACGCTCAGCGCCACCGCGTTGATTGGACTACAAATACCGCCATCACACTGCGATCACTCGGGGCACGCCACCGCAACGATGCAGATCACAAGAATGCCCTTTTTCATGCAGGTTGGTTGCTTATCAAATTCAATTTGCATTCGCTCTGATAACGCGTTTTTGGTTGCGGTGTCGTGCCCCATCGACGCTGACTGCAGTTTGCGAAGGTTCTTGTGCTCTTCATGCTACCAGTGTATCAACGCCTATGTCGTTTGTCTTATGCTTGTGCTAGCCGGGGATGTGGAATTGAATCCAGGACCCCCAGAGAATAACACCCCTCAACCATCCCTCGAATCAATTGCCTTGGCTATATCCCGCATTGAATGCTCTCAAAATACTATGCTTAGTGAACTAGCGTTGATTCGCGCTGCTCAGTCGAAGGTCGAGGATTCAATATCCAGCCTTTCAGCGCGAGTTGACGCCCTGGAACAATCCACGAGCTCAAATCAGTTAAGAAGCCCGAGTTTATCAGCCGATCCTGATATGGCTAAACTTTCATCCGACATTAAGCTACACAAGAAACAAGGAAAGACGTACACAGGCGCTGAACTATTGAAGAGAACTATCGCTTTGAGACGTTGAGCCCCCATATAAACCAAAATGTTACACATTAAAAATATACTTCAAGAAGGGCTACTAGTCGGCTTTACCAGACCAGATGGATTACAGTTGTTTAATGGAGGCACTAATTTCTGACCAGCCAACGCATCGGTTTTGTAGATGACCCATTTAATCTGATATGTATAAGGAGCCCCATCATTAAGAAACCGCGGTGTGGGCGTCCATCAATAGGAAGAGGGTGATTCAAGGTCACGTAATGTCATTTAACCGGGAGAGACGTCGCAGCACCGCAAATTGAGAAGAAAAAGGGGACGTCAGCAAACTGGAAGCGTTCCGACAACCGCAGTACTTGCACACCCCGAGAGACGACACGTCATCCTGCCTGGTGAGGCGTTTCTGGCACAAATACTGTGGGCCCCAAAATTGCCGTACAAGTGCGGGAATGGTCGCGCTAAACTCTGCGGTCGATCTAGAACCTGATTGCTAGTCGAAACGTGCATCACTGTAAACCAAGAATTACATGGCTGTTTATGGGAACCGTTCGGCCTTACGAGTCGGGGCCCTTTTCTCTGGTAGGCTTGGGCCCCTAGTTGCCCAGGACGCACTTGCCTGTCTAATGTTGTCACGTCCTTCACACGTAATGTAATTAGGGGGTAGTTGTCTCCTTGCTATAGTATAGGATAAACGAAAAGACGGCAGCAAAGGAACAGTTTTGACTGACTTTCGAAGCGTGATTTCCAGTACTACATTGTTCCAAATTCAGCTGGAATTGTGTTGAAAATATGTTTACGACGACTGCCCTATCCTTTGAAATAAGGTATACTTTGGACGAGCTATTTTCATGTTTGCGAGGTACAGTTTTAATACATTAAAAAGATGCTAAAGTCGCATATGTTTTTTTTTTTTCAAGTACTTGAGACGTGCCGAAGCATACTTTAGGTAAAGTATTTTCGCCAAATTTGAAGAATAAATTTCGAATACCAAGCGGGAAATTTCAGGAGCCGATTTCCTGCTTATTTTTAGTACATTCATGAATATAAAACATGTTTCCAATACATTGTAAATATCCGACCTTGTATTCCCAAAGTATTAATTGTCACTTAGGGATAACCATCCTGATCAGCCTTCATAGGCCCACTGAAGGGAAAAGGCTTCTCTCATATCTCTCAAATTAACCGGGTCCAGCGCCAGCTGTGGCCACCTCATGTCTGAAGTTCCGGCATATATGGGTGAACTTAGAAGCGCACCACACGGCTCAAAATGTTCATTCTGTTTGATCGGCAGCCTTCGGACCAAACTGGCAAGGCTCGCGAGCTGAGGCAGCTTAGCGTGCAACATCGGGTTCCAGCAAAAAGAAAACTGCAACGCCTGCCCGGACACGCGAGGCCTCATCGGAAAGCAAAACACAGGAAAACACCCACGTAACGAGGGCGCTGTCTACCGGCGATAAGTCAGAGGCGAAGAAGCATTCAGAGCGAGTTGCGCACCATCTATCGCCAGCCACCGTACAAATACCGGCAGCATTACCTCGCACCCGATGACTCTCATTTCGCGGCGCTAGAGGCAGCCAGAGCCCCGCTTTCCGCCTTTACCGTTAGGTCTGTGGGCACCTGTAGATCTTTACTCTTGTATATTTTTCAACCCGCCGGTACAAGTAGAAAATATAACAGCCTCTACACAAGAAGAAAAAAGAGAATTGGTAGTGCAGGTAAAGTTAATAAGAGCAAGTTAACGGAAATACGGACATAATACATGGAGAATGTTATGTACCTTAAAGAACGAAGGTAGCACAAAAGCGATCATGGGAAAATGAGGCCTAAAAACAAATCAGGGCAGCGTGGTAAGGAACAAGGAGGAATATGTTATTAAAAAAATTTGGGCCCTTCTTAACCGCTTTCTCAAAACAGAAAATACGATAGCATTTGGGAGTTGGCCAAGGCTCCAAATATTTAGGATAATTAGGAGCCTGCGGGCATAGCGTGGTCGCAGCTGGAACAAAGCACGGTTAACTGGCGAGATATGAGAGAAGCGCTTGTGCTGCAGGGGGCGTATTAAACTGATTATGATGATGATTACCATTAAAAGCCAAGCGCTGTGTTTAAACAAGCGTGCATGTGTTAATCTTCTATGTGCAGGGGTTGTGAAATTCTCAAAAACTGAATGAGTGTTTAATATTTCTAGAAAGTAGGGCTCTGCTAACGCGATTCGGTGAAGCGTCCTTCGATGTTTCAGAGCGCTTCCCGCTGAGTAGCACCCTTGGTGCAGAGCTGTTTTACCGACTACTAATGCGAATGCATTAGTAGAGTAGAATGCATTAGTAGTACAATTGGGAGAAAAGCCAGATAACACAGATTGCACAGAAAATTCCAGCGATGGCAAGAAAAATAGGGTGCCGTCAACAAGCAGCCGTATTACGCACATACCAATCCAAGGACCGCCACTTTAGACAATCCTATGCATGTTCATCATCATCAATGTTGATGACGAACATGCATGTTGGTCATCTATATACAAGGTGTCCCAGCGAACTTTGGGCCATGATTTAAAAAAAAAAAACCTGAGCGTTCTTCAAAACTGAAATTGCATCGATGTTGTTAGGCTGTATCTAAAGTTACAGTACAATCTTTTGCTCGACATACTTGAATAATTAGTCAAGATCAATTAATTAACTTTTTAAATATGGCTTGAAACGTTCAGGCGCCAATAGGAAAGTTGTGGAGCAACACAAACATTGTCCAACCCAGGCACTTGCAACGAGATTGACTTCGCGTGGTCGTTTTTATTCGGAAAAAACGAAAGGCCGCAGAATTTAAAAAATACCACGTGACAGCGCGCTTCGTGCGTCCGAATTCGCCGCAATTACAGAGCCCTCATCCGCGATTTGTAAAAACATCGCCCTCGCCGTGCCTTCTCCTCGATTACGAGAAAGGGCTTCAACCTTTGCTTGGCTCTGACGTTACCGGCAGCGGCTGGGAAAAACCTAATGGCCCTGGGAGTATCGAACACCTTCGACGAACTACTTGAAGAGCAACGTAGTGCGCAATTAGACAGACTCACTCAAACCAGAACGGCAAGACGCCTACTGGAGAAATTACGGCTACCTCTAGGCACACAAAGAGACAAAGAACAGATAAATAATGAAGAAAGAAACAACATCCGGGTAATACCAATACCGAGACACATGGATCCCAATATACGAGGGGGTACCCAAAAGAAACCGGACTTATTTTTGTTTGAACTTATTTGTTCACATATTAAGCACAGACCTTCAATCTCCTTCAAAGTATTCCCCACTTGCAATGATACGCTTGTCGAATCTTTCATTCCATTTTTCAAAACATTGTTCAAATTCATCTTTTATGATGCTTGACAGTGCCTCCGTCAATTTTTTCTTCACCTCAGTAACATCAACGAAACGCTTTCCATTCACCTATTTTTTCCTTCTAGGAAACAAAGAATGTAGCACGGGGCAAGGTCGGGAGAGTATGAGGGTTGAGGAATAGGGGTCATGCCATTTTTGGTCCAAAATTGTCGTAGAGACAGAACTGTGTGAGCAGGGGCATTGCCATGATGGAAAAACCAGTCACCCGACCGCCACAAATCTGGCGGCTTCCACCACACACTGTTGCCCAATCTTTTCAAAACATCCAAGTAGAAAGCCTGGCTAACTATCCGACCCTGCGGAACAAATTCTCAATGGACGACTCCTCTCACGTCGTCGAAAAAACAAATCAGCATTGTTTCGAGGTTTGGTTTCACCTGACGAGCTTTCTTGAGGCGAGGTGAATTTGAAGTTTTCCATTGCCATGACTGTTGCTTTGATTCAGGATTCGATTCAGGAACACTTGAGTTGTCCCCATAGCATCGTCCTTGTACGTCTTTCTTAATATTTCAAGAGTTTCCATTGAACTTTTTCCGGGCAAAAATCAAAATTTCACCGGTGCACGCTGTTCACGAAAATCAGCCATTGCAAAAACGACATTCACACAAAACAGTCGTCACTCAAACTCTGCCTAAACTAGTCTGACCTCCTTCAACGATGGCACTCGGCTTACTGACTCTGGAATGTTCGTTCTATGCGCTCCTAGTGGCAAAACGCGGTACCACAGAAGCTTTTCCGACCAAAAAATTTAGTCCGGTTTCTTCTGGGTACGTACATCATGAAAGACGACAAGCCAGAGTCCGAGTACTCACCAGTGTACTCACCAGCGACAATCCCAACGTAGTCTACAGGGACGCAGCAAAGTACCGATACCAACGCAAAACGATCGCCGTTGTAACAGACGAAGGGGGGCAAGAAATAACCAGCGCAACGATAAACAACCCAAACATAGAAGCAGCTGAAGAAGCCGCCATTGCTTTGGCAATATCGCACGGCAACGCAACAGGACCCAACCTCACAATAGTGACGGACTCCAAACAAGCATGTAGAAACTACACAAGAGGCAGGATCGACAGCATCGCCAATCATACGAGGGGGTACCGAAAAGAAACCGGACTTATTTTTGTTTGAACTTATTTGGTCACATTTTAAGCACAGACATTCAATTCCCTTCAAAGTATTCCCCACTTGCAATGATACGCTTATCGAATCTTTCATTCCATTTTTAAAAACATCGTTTAAATTCATCTTTTGTGATGCTTGACAGTGCCTCCGTCGTTTTTTTCTTCACCTCTGCAACATCAGCGAAACGCTTTCCATTCACCTATTTTTTTCATTCTAGGAAACAAAGAAAGTAGCACGGGGCAAGGTCGGGAGAGTATGAGGGTTGAGGAATAGGGGTCATGCCAATTTTGGTCCAAAATTGTCGTAGAGACAGCGCTGTGTGAGCAGGGGCACTGCCATGTTGGAAAAAACAGTCACCCGACCGCCACAAATCTGGCCGCTTCCACCGCACACTGTTGCCCAATCTTTTCAAAACATCCAAGTAGAAAGCCTGGCTAACTGTATGACCCTGCGGAACAGATTCTCAATGGACGACTCCTCTCACGTCGTCGAAAAAACAAATCAGCATTGTTTTGAGGTTTGGTTTCACCTGACGAGCTTTCTTGAGGCGAGGTGAATTTGAAGTTTTGCATTGGCATGATTGTTGCTTTGATTCAGGATTCGATTCAGGAACACTTGAGTTGTCCCCATAGCATCGTCCTTGTACGTCTTTCTTAATATTTCAAGAGATTCCATTCAATTTTTTCCGAGCAAAAATCAGAATTTCTCCGGCGCACGCTGTTCACGAAAATCAGCCATTGCAAAAACGACATTCACACAAAACAGTCGTCACTCTAAAACTCTGCCTAAACTAGTCTGACCTCCTTCAACGATGGCACTCGGCTTACTGACTCTGGATGGATGGATGGATGGATGGATAGGAGCGCCCCCTTTGAAACGGGGTGGTGGCAATTGCCACCATGCTCAGCTTTTCTTTATTTATTATTTTTTTTGTTTACTGTGTTGGCAATTCTCATTAAGATTCTCCATCAACTTTTCCTACGGTTTCCTACTATTCTAACCTTATGCCACATCTCTGCTTTTCAGCCACCAATCCTCCAATCGCTTTTTGCTGACTTCCACTGCAGATTTATTTACATGACCATTGTTATCTTTAAACCCTAGGGCCTCAGAAAGAGTGACTGTGCCTGCATCGACATCCGGATGGATACCATCACATTTGATTATGAGGTGTTCAATTGTTTCCACAGATCTACCACACACTGCACATGTGTGTGGTAGATCGTTCTATGCGCTCCTAGTGGCAAAACGCGGTACCACAGAAGCATTGCCGACCAAAAAATTTATTCCGGTTTCTTTTGGGTACCCCCTCGTATTCTACACACGACGAGAAGACACAAAAACACTAAACATAGTATACAGCAGACGAGTTAGCTCGAGGGTACGTCAACCGAGCAGACTCAAACACTTTGCACCACAGGCACCTTTGACCCAGTTACCCCCACGTACTGAGATACACACGATCATTACAGGGGTCAGCGGAAACGCTATCCAGCCCCACACAAAAGGCTCACCAAAGAGGAGGCGGTAGACTGGCGCAGACTACAAACAGGTACCTACCCGCACCTGCACAAACTACACAAGATTTTTCCTACACAATATGCAGACGAATGTCCATGGTATCAGGGAAAACCTACACTAGAGCATGTCACATGGACCTGCCCTAAGGCAGAATTAGAGCCCAGAATAGACAACCCGAGTGTGATGCAGTGGGAGCACTTGCTGGCCAGCGAGGACGAGGAAGCGCAACGATTCCTTGTGCGCCGAGCCACGATGGCAGCAGTCAAGTGCGGCATCCTGGACCAAGGATCGACCACGGCGCCCAGTGACCCGTAAGGGTCAAGAACACTTGAAATTTATTAACAATAAAGTTTTTTCCATCCATGGCAAAGCGCTCCGAAAAAGCGCTTCGTCAAGAGCTGCTCGCCGATGTCACGGAACAGCACAATTATTGCCGCAGAAACGGTAGCCGCGCTTTCTTTCAATTTCCGCCCGAACCCACTGGCGCTTATCTTGGAACCAAGCGCTGCGCGAAGCTCTGTCGTGGGCAGCACGAAAGGAGCGAAGCAAGCGATGCTTTTCACACAGCACGGATGGGAGCGCTGTAATCGCGGCGCATTCGAGCGCACGTAGCGCGCTGTCACGTGGTATTTTTATTGCCAAAGCAATACTACTTGCACTTTGACGCCGTTGCCGTGCCGCGGCTGGTGGCCACCATCGTGCCGCGGTCGGTGACCACCATTGACCTTCATTTTACCTTGACTGCATTAGATTGGATTAGATTGGATTAGATTGGATTAGATTCGATTGGATTGGACTTGATTAGACTGGATTGGACTGGATTGAACTGGATTAGATTCGATTGGATTAGATTACATTAGATTGCATTGGAATGCATTGGATTGGATAGGAGTTGACTGGATTGGATTGGAGTGGATTGAATTAGAGTGGATTGAATTGCATTGCATTGCATTGGATTTGATTTGATTAGATTAGATTAGATTAGATTAGAGTGGATTGGATTGGAGTGGATTGGATTAGATTGGATTGGAATGCATTGGAATAGATTGGATTGGATTGCATGGGATTGAATTGGATTGCATTATATAACCGATGCATCAGCACAAGTCTAACCACAAGCACCACCACCAGCTACACTACCAGCTGTACCATGGCGTACGTACGGATATTACTTTCGCAATTGCCGGGCTTAACCAAGCTAAGCCACAGCAATTTTTTTTTAAAACTCCGCGTGCTTTCGTTTTTCCCCAATAAAAACGGCCCGCTAAGTCTACCTCGTTGGAAGTGCCTGGGGTGGACAATATTTGTGTAGCTCCAGAACTTTCCTATTGACGCCTGAACGTTTCAAGCTATAATTAAAAAGTTTGTTTATTTATTTATTTATTGATACTGTCAGCCATCAGGGCGTTACAGGGTGGAAACAGATGCATATGTAACTAAAGTCACACAGCCACAAGTATAAACAGTACACAATTCAAAAGAGTCAAATTGAAAACGACCACCCTATCGCAAATCTCACCTAGAACCATACCGGAAACGTAGTGTATGGTTAGTGGCTACAGCGGAAGAATAGTTGTTTCTTGGTAGCTAGAGTGGAAAAGAAGTGGATTCTTGTTGTCTATAGCGGCAAAATAGTGGTATGGTCATGGATACTGGCATGCTGTATATACCATCATGATAGTGGTATCGGCGGCCATGGTGATTTCTATCATAAGCTAGGGGTCCACATAATGGATTTTAAGTGGAATATTCTGGCTTCGTGCCAACCGTGATGGCAGCAGCTGCTGCAGAAACTTCATTCGTGGCGTGGGCACTGCATGGCATTGTGCTTGATCCCCACTGTGCAGTATCAACGTTTTTAGGGGGATCCGTCACGGGCTGACGGGCCTGGACGGGGTGCGCGTGGGAGCGACGCCCCACACGCGAAACGCGGTGCACTCGGTTACCTCGGAAAGCGCGATTTCAACGAGCACGGCAGGCACACACTGGTCAAGAGTACCGCTGGCAGGCCCGTCGTGGCACTGAGCGAAGAGCCAAGGAATACGAACATATGTGCGCTCGAAAGCATTCACGCCATCATACAAAGGCGACCGGCCGACCAGTCCCTGAAGGCCTCGAGGGCGGTCTCAGTACTAGCACGTTTCAAGCGGTCTTGGAGGCGAGAGTGCTGGCGAACTCGTGAATAACACTACCGCAGCGACGGCTACGTCCACGAGTTCGGCGCACCGCAGCGAACGGCGCGGCTGCAGCCGCGACGCTAGCGCGAATTTTACGTCGAAAACGAAACAAGAGCCTTCAATTTTAGTTCAGTAAATTAAATTACGACTATTTTATACCGACATAAACATTGTTTATTTTTAAGAAAGCACTGCAGCAACACTGCGGCCGTTTTCATGCAAGGTGAACCATTTACTCTGCTTACAGGTAGAATTAAACGCTCCGCGCAGTCTATCAATTTGCTTGCAATGCCACCCCGAGAATGAAAAGCAGGAGCCGTGCGAAAGCCTCACCGCATGCCTAGCCACGCCTCCACTCAGCGCGAAGCACTTTAAAAGCTCGCAAACGCGCCTTTGGCGCAGCAGTGGATACCGCTGTCAGCTGGGACGTCTCCTTTTAAGGCTGTCTACCCCGTCCTTTTATTGCGCAAACATACGTTGAGTAATCGTTCGAAGATAACTGCGAGGGGTAAAGACAAAGTATGTATGCAAAGTTTTCTAGTGCAGTACCGTGTGATAAGCACTATCAGCAGGAAAAGTTTAAATATGCATGGAGCATAAAAACAACTCTAATTTATTTTTTTTTCTGCAGAATACAGCTTAACACCCACTTTGAAATCGAACTCGAAAAGCGCGATCTGACAAGCTAATACCATGTATCGAAAAAATATATATACTGCATTTCCAGGTTTCGGAAAGTAAAATTTTTGAAAATAATCCACTGATCAATTTTTTTTCTTGATGATAACGCCTCAGAGAATAGCTGTCAGCAGTAGCCGCCCTCAGGTAAAGAGAATGTATTACAAAAATGAAGTGTTATACACTGTTATTTATTACACTACAGTGTGTTCATCTAATATTATAAACACTCTACAAATTTTGCATTTATCTAGAGCATGTATAAAGACATGAAGGACAGATTTGCTTCAAAAATGTATTCTATAGTACACTGTATATATAAATGAAAACCACAAAGTAAAAATTATGCAGGACAGTCCGCAGAGTCTGTCCCCTTCAAAGGCAAAAGTGAAAATATTCGTTAAGTTTACAGTATTTACAGCTTTTACTATACAGATCCCAAAAAAAGGAAAAAAAAATGGCATGAAGTAAGGTTGCAGCTGGACAGAATTTCAGCTGCATCCATTTTTAGGTATTGTTTCGCATACTTTCTACACATAAACACCAAGCAGCACACGTGAATCCTACTGCACTAGGATATGCATAACTTTTATTATACATTCACTTGCATAAACTACACATCCCAGTAAACCTCTGCAGATATTTTCAACATGTAGTTAACATCATCATTTATTGCCCCTTAAGGGACCCTAGGTGGGGTATTCCATAAGGGGGAGCAAAAAGAACAGAAGGACATTATGGTTACATAGCAAAAGAAGGCAAGCAAATTATTACATGGCATTACAAAAGGGTGAAGCAAACATACATAAGTACACTGTGGCCATGCGGCAATTCAAGCAAGATCAAAAAGGGTGTACATAATACGAATAAGGGTAACTCAGAAAAAAATGTTAATAATCAGTGCATTTGTGGTACATGAGGAGTAGAAGCCAATGTGTGTTTGTTATTTACAGCTAATGACAAATATGCAGGGTCTAAGAGTAGATTCATGAATTTATTCGCATAGTATTCAGTTGCTACGGCCTCTCGCAGCTAACTGCATCGTTCTATGGTTGATGGCAAGAAAGACTTATTAAAGGCATTACGGACCTATGTAAATGCTGCGAACTTAAAATGTTGAAAAGCTGGCACAATGTTTTGTTGGATGGAAGTAGGAATGTGTTGTGCAAGTAAGGGAAATTGTAGCCGGCATTTCCACCTCGTGTAATGCAGCACTTTGCCAACCAGGTTTATTCCAACCCACAGCTAGAGATGTGCCCAAGCAAACAGCCCAAGTGATGACGATGTGTATACACAGGAGAGAAAGATGAAGTGGTTTAGAATATGCCCAGACCATGGAAGTCTGCTAGCCACTGTTATTCCTAGGTACAGGTACAACTCTGCTTGTGTTACGGCTATAAGCTTAAAGAATTGTGATAATCTAGGTTATTACGTTTGCGGTCTTTACGAGCTTTATGACCTAAGCATGTGAGCAGAGGCTTGAACCCAGTCGCAGCTAATCTCAATTCCTTTCTATTCTATTTGGCAAGTCGCAAATAAATGTCTTTTCCTCCTGCAAAAATTCAATGAAAAGGCAGCAGTCGGCCACTTCCTCCGGCAGTACCACAGTAAGTGCTCTGCCAGATGACACAAAGCACTCTTTGATGTGCGATGGGGCAGCAGCAGTGTCTGCAATGATTATTGGTCTGCACATCAAGACGCAAGTTTTGGCCTCTAGTAGCAATATTTTTTCGATGCGCTCGTAGGAGCCACTGCATGTTTTGATGAATGTTGAGTCAGAACGGGATGGTCGCTTGTATGCAATGCTGTGGAAGACCTGCTTTGCTTGTACAAAGCGCTCGTACTGAAGCACTTTGAATGTTCTCATGCCTAAGCGATTATTCACAGCATCCTGCTCTTCAACACTTAGAGCAACTTCTTTTCCCTTGCCTAAAGGCACAACTTGCCAACATGCGTAGCCTTCTGTAAACGAGGATACCCAAAGGTCCCCATGCAGAACTCTTTCTCTTGGAGACACAGCAAGCTGCTGCTCATCACCTTGTGCAGTTGTTGATGCATAATAATGCGTTCAACAATTTGCAGAGGGATGCCATTAGCAGCCGACACCTGCCAAACTATGTGCCCATTTCCACTTTCAAAAACAAAAGCAGAATGTGCCCATAATGGCCCAAGTGACCGGGCACAGTTGGCCAAATGAAGTAGCACATGAACATTGAATGTCAAGCTGGCAACCCCATACAAACTCTTGCACTGAACGACGAAACTCTCCAGAAGCAGCTCTGAAAAAAAAAATATTAGGTGAATTTGGGAGCCATTAAAAATTTCCTCAACAAACGCAGCCAAGGTGTTGTAAATCCACCTCAGTGGAAGATTTTTTTCTTCATGCTTTCTATGCCAAAGTTCATCGAAAACAAGCGGTTCCATGTTCAGGAACATGAAATCTCTCTATTACAGAAAAAGCAGACTATAAGAGTGTATGACACTAGCTGTTAAGCAAAAATCACTAACCAATTTACCACATCACAACTTCTAACAGACAAGCAATGGATAATGTTTCAGTAGTGCCGTAGTCAACTACAAGAATAGCACAAAAACAGTGCTATATACCTAACATGGCAAATATTATGACGTCAGAGAATATAAAAGACACTATAATAAAGAGGAAAAAGGGTTACAAGATGGCAGGATTTACTTTTGCAATATTTGGTAATCAACCGGTTTGTACCCTCTGTAAATATTTTAGAACCACAGTTCACAAAATTAACCATACCAAATGTACTATGCAGGAAAAGCATTTCTGATTGTAAATAATATTTCGAAATGCTTTGCAGACAGTTGTGCAAGACTACAAAAAGGTCAAAATCTTACATGGTTAATAAATTACATGGTTATCTCAGATACTTCACAGCTATGCTATATTCAACAATTACACCTGTAATAAGTTACCTGCTTTGGCAATTTCAGACAGAGTGAGTTCCTCTCGCAGAAGGATGTGGAGAGCCTCTGACAGTTTGCAGAGGTGCTTCCAATAGTCATGGTGCAGTATACCGTCTAGGCATGGCGGAGCATAAAACAATATCCACTGCCTCCACTCAGATGCTTTCCAATGCCCTCGTTCTCTGATTGACCGAGGCAGCCTTGTCACACAGTGTGGAGGTTTGATGACCAACAGCCGTAAATCAATGTTTTCAAGTGCAGATGGACGACCTGCAAAATAAATGTGCATACTTTTTTGTGAGCAGAGAGAATAGGCTAGGGGATAATAACCTGTAGTATATAAACATCCCAACAGATGAAAGGAAAAAAAAGACACAAGCATCGCTGTACATAATACATAAATATCCGTACATGCATATAACCTTGCTTTTAGCCATTAAAAATAACACGAAATGCTGAATACACTGTACAGTGTATTCATAATTTTGTTTCATGCAGCATGTTTCCCTACACAGCAGTTCCCAGCAGCCGCTGAGCTGAGCCTGTTGATAATAAAATATGCTGCTACCGTCTTATTTCATCATGGTTTCTCAAAATGCGACAACTAGGAAGGCAGCTTAGTAGTAAATATTAAACGGCTGCAGCTTACTCTTTCACCACATTTTGTACACTATGTAGTGGCGCCATCAACAGTGTCTTCCACTAATCATACTCAGCAAAATCAGAGGCCACAGATTATAACACGTGCATGGTCTGCAATTTCTCAGCTCCCATTTCCCCACAATAAGGTGCACATTTGAAAAAGTGATGATAATCAATAATAACTGCAGTGCCACAAAAAGCAGGAATGTTACAGAAACTTTCACCAATCTGAATCACAAGTGAATCGCATTGTGGGCATTGCCTTACCGACATAGACGGGTTGACCTGAGTTCGAAGTTGACAAAATTGTCTCGGTCACTTGTCTAGCAACACCAAGCAGTACGGAGTGCATATATTCTGCACTGAACCCATTGACAAGGTCTAGACCTGACAAAGAAAGAGAGTGCCCAATATCAGTAAAAATACAGCACAATGCCATGAGATAAAGTACAGGAATGAGCAAAATACTGATATATGTACCAATGAAGTCAAGCATGGTTCTGAAGTGGGATAAAATAAGACAAAATAATACTACAAATCAGGTACAAAAAGAAATTAACATAGTATAGGGACTGTAGAAACTAAATAATAGAAGCAACCAATTTTTGCAATCAGTGTTGCACAGTTTAAGAAAGATGGCAGGAGCCGAGTGCTATTATTTTATAGATGAGGAAAACCATGCCTTGGTGGAGGCATTTGGCAAGTGTATAAAACCTTAAGTGAAGCTGCTCCTTCTGGACGTAGAAAGGCTGGAGCGTTGGGAAAGCATGCAGGTCAAACTCTTCTGCTTATGTAAATGCTGCACAGACCTAGGTTTGTGTATATGACAGGCTTGGCTGCGTTGGTACACCGCAAACCAGGCAGAATGGCATGGAAAAATTGCACGTATTACGGCAAGCACTGCCACTCAAGTGAGTTTCGCAAAGAATTCGCAAGTTGCACATTACCTTTCACCACCTAAATGCATGTGGTTTGCAGCATTGTTCTTAATGCTGAAAACAAGAAATGAACTTGATCATGCAGGAATTTAAATGTAGTGAGAGCCATTGGCCTTATTTCTCTCTTTACTAAGCTGTCGTTCATACCTCGGATATGTCTTACCACATACGCAGTGCTTGTGACATCAGTCAGTCCATGCCAACTAGAGCAAATTGAAGTTAAATGCTAATAGGAAGAAAGGAGGAGAATGTCCTTACCTATCAAATTCATGAGTGAAGACGGCCCTTTGAAGCCATTGATTATGTCTTCATAATCTTCTGCAAACTTCATGTTTCGCACAACCATGTATGTGGTTCTGGCTTCTGGCTGTTCTTTCGTGATATACCGCATGCTCCCTTAAGGCAAAAAGATAATACAGCACTTAATCACATGAACAGTAGTTTCCATAAGTTGGCACACTTCACAAAAAAAAACTAAGCTCTTTCAATTTCGCTTATGCTGATACTTGTGATAACTGTTTAGCAATTACCCTAAGTACTGTCGAACTGTTCGGAACGCTCACCTTCAACATGCTCCCCTCGGATGAAGCACCAGGGGCATCCAAAGTACCCGTTGAAGGGGACCATATTCAGTACCGCTGCCCTTGCTGGCGCATCGACTGAGCAGCACAGCACGGCTGGTTTGGAGTAATGTGTAGTTGACTGGTGTGTCCACTTCACTGCTTCGGTAGTGTTGACTTCCGTCACAAACTTCTTCAAGAAGAGCTGCATGTTTGGATGTTTTTTGCCAAACCAAAGCCCACCAAGTATCGGATGTTTAAACCGCAAGTGCGGTGGCAGTTCATTCACGATGAACTGTAAGGGCCACACTGAGCTCTTTGACGACTTCCAAATTGGACTCCCGTCAGTGTTTATAGTGAGAGTGATGTCATCTCTCGCAAGTGTTTCCCGCATTCTGCTGTAGCACTGAGCACTTGTGATGTCAGAAATTCCAGACCGTGGCTCTTGCAGCTTCTCCAGGTCTTCATGAAGCTGGGGCTTTGTACTTTCAATTGCAAAGCTGAGTTGCTTATGCAAATTCAGAATGATGAAAAATGAGCCGCGGTCTTTGAGCGTCTGCAGGGAATTGGTGTGCCGGCAGTTGAGGCACTGTGCTGACTTCTCAACGACATTCAGGAGAGCACTGCACGTCTCACAAAAATAATGGTACTGCACAACGTCTTCTTTTTCTTTGCACCACAGTTTGCGAAAAGCATATGTGCTTTGGGGCAAGACATTACGTTCAAAAAGGAAATTATTAGCTTGGTTAAATCCCCCAATGCAGCCCATGTTAGGCCATGTGATACTGCATATGCCATAACAGCAGCTATTGCACCCATCTTGGTAACCTCTGCATTTGGCAACTTTTCATTGCTGAACTGCACAAAGGATGATGGCAGCTCATCATCTCCTTCTTCAGAACTCTCAAATTCTTCGCTGAGACTGTCACTATTGGCACCAGTGACATCACCCATATCAGAACCGGCGTCACTGGAAGTGTCACTTTCTGGCCGCAGTGCATCATTATGAAAGTTCTGCTGACTGTTGATCCCAATGTCACCACACAAATCAGAACTGGCGTTGCTGCAGATGTCACTTTCTGGTTGCAACTCATTTTCAAAGTCGTAGTCACTGCTCATGTCACCACTCATATCAGAACTGGCGTCGGTGCAAGTGTCACTTCCTAATTGCAACTCGCCCTTTTGTAAGTCGTAGCTTGGAAGTTCTACGTCGGCCGCAGCATCGCTGGCTCCGTCTTGCGCGGTACCTTCAATGGGCGGAACGTCCGGGTAATCAGTGCATTGCAGTTCATCCCTCGGCTCCGTATTGCCCGCTGTGTCGTTCGCGTTGTCCCACGCGGTACTTTCAGTGGGAGGTGCGCTTGGCGGACCGCTGGAGACACCTTGAGCACTTGGAGGTTTGATCGTGAGCACGGCGGCACTCAGCGGATCGACAGCGGCTGCCAAAGAATGGCCCTTTTGACGCCTGCAGAGAGTTGTGCACGGCACGTCAAAGTAAGCGCCGGGCTCCAGATAATGCTTACGCTGTTTTTTAGGAGCAGATCCAGACATTGTCAACGTCACTAAACTTCGGATACGTATGAGCGGCAGAGTACGATCTCAGTGGATTACGTAATCGCGGATGCTGTGAGTTCCGCACCGGCACCAGCGACGAGCAACCTAGCAGACGCATGTACAACACAGAATCGGCCGCGAGCGAGTTTCGTACGCGACTGGCTTTTGCCTGCACCGTTCAGATACACATTGTAATGTACTACCAGGGAAAAAAATGCACAGGACACTTAAGCTACGCTTTGGGTATGACCCGATAGCGTAGTGGGTTATAGCTTTCCATTCTGAGCAGTTTGACACCTTTTAATGCATTCAATTCTTTTAATTGTTTGAATTTATTAATTGATCAATTACACACAACAATTTTTCTTAATTAGCATCATCAAGCGTTAGCTTTTCATTCTGGGCATTCTGACACCTTAAACACCATTTTTCATTTTTAGAGCGCAGCTCTTTGGCGTCCGTTCCTGGGTTCCGCGTCGTCGTCGGCGTCGGCCTCGTAACCAGCTCCGCCCCCCTTTCATCCCCCCAGCGCTATCGGCGTCAGCGGCATCAGTCAGTCGCTGCTATCTCTTCCCTCCTCCCTTTATCGTGTTGTCCGCTTGCTGCGCGCGCTTCTGCCCCCATCGTTTGCCGCTGGGTGTACACGCCGCCCCCCTCCCCCCTCTTCCTGCGAGTCTCCGGTTGTCAAAGCGCCGGCTCGAACTTAATTCCTTTCTTCGCTCCTCCTCCAATGCAACCCCTGTGCGGTGGCAATCAGAGAGCCAGATCGGTGGCGGCGGATCTGTATATGTGCACCGCCCGAGCCGAAATTGCGAATACGTGTGAAAAATAAAAAAAAAAATTCTGTGATAGCGCATACATGTGTTGCTCGATTTCTTTGCCTCAATCTATCGAAAAGGTGAAACAGCTTATTTGCTGCGCTCAAATTTCGCATTAGGAAGTAACGTAATCGTCGGTAATTTTTTATTTCTTTAATTAATCAATTAATTGCAATGATTTCATTAAGTGGTCATCATTGCCTGTCACACACCAATCAATCCCCAGTCTCTAGAATCACAAATTACCATGATACGATTTTTTTTAGGCAGCCCCCTAGTATAGGCCGCCGGTTCGAATCCCTGTCGCGAGAACGCTGAATCGTATGACCTCATCTGGAACATTATGCGGCAAACGGCTGACAATATACAGATTTTTTTTACGCAACCCCCCGATTAGTAAATCCGTTTTTGAGGAAAGGAAATTGAGCAGTGTCTGTCTCACATACCTATATCGGTGGGCACCTGAATCACGCCGTAAGGGAAGGGAGGAAGGTGGTAGGGAAAGAAGAAAGAGCGAAAGAGGTGCCGTAGTGAAAGGCTCCGGAAATTTCGACCACCTAGGGATCTTTAACGTGCACTGACATCGCACAGCACGGGCGCATTTTTGCGTTTCGCCTCCATCGAAACGCGGCCGCCGCGGTCGGGCTCGCACCCGGGTACTCCGGCTCACTAGACGAGCGCCTGAACCACTGAGCCACCGCGGCGGGCACAGCCCCCGATTATTTCTGACACGCGGTGCCGACTGCACGCCAAAGGCTTTTCGACCGAACGAGCACAGATGGGGTAGGCTCAACCTCTGGGGCTATTTAGAACGCACAGACATGTACCCCTGTCCATGGCAAGAATCAACTTCAGAAAATGAGTCATTAATTGTACCAGCGCACGAGTAAAAATCTTGTTTACCTATAGAATTCTCGTGGACATAACTCCATGTCATGCAGTGATATATGTGACGCTCCCTTGTACTTAAATTGTTGGAGAGGGGGAATAAGGAGTGGTATTTTCTGGGTGTCAGCTAGCCTGACTATGTCATGCAATGATATTCGTTTCATTAAAACCCGCTCTTGGGCGAGTTGGTTCATCTGTGGTAAAGGTATGTACAGTCTTTGCCAAAGGTAACCAGACTATACCCAGTTTGCTTCTCACTCGTATATTAAAGCTATTATGCCAGCCCTCAGGCTGTAAATCTCTGTATGGTAAGAAGAACGTACATACCTCTCTCCTCACCGTCAAAGAACTGTTGGTATTTAGGGAAGCCGTGAGGGCTCTGTTATACGAATGAGGAGCAAACCATGCAGCTTGGTTATTTTTGACAAAGGCTGTACTTGCGCGAAAGAAAACAGGACAAAAATTAAGACGCACGTACATGTACGCCGTGTACATGTCGTATGTGTTTCTTCATTTTTGTCCTGTTTTTTCGCGCAACCTTTACCAATGATATTCGCGACGAATGTATCGGGGATTTATTGATAAGGTTCAATCCGCATATCAATTCTGCTTTTTTTCACTGCTAGCGAAGGTGAACCGAACCAAGGTGTGGTTTCGGTTCCGAATACCGCACGCAGCCATTAGCAGACGCCGTAGCCGAATAACAGCAACAAAACTCCGAGCGCTTTGTTGTCACCGTCGTTGCTTTGTCGGCTTTGTTACCGTGGCTGTAGTTTTTTGCACCAAGGAACCTCGAACCACGTGTGCACGTGCTTTTTCTCGCATTATGCTAGCATTTGTGAAGTATGAAGACCGATTTAAGGTTATACTGCCGGTCCGGCTGATCAAAGGTTTTTCACCGACTAGCGAAGATTTCGACAGTGGGAAGAAGCTGCAAGCTTTTTGGTCGAGCGAGAACGGGGAGGTAGAAGGTTACTACCCAGCATTCGTTCTCGCACTCGGAGGTAAGCCTGCCCTTGTATGATTTCCTTAACCGTATCTGAAGAGCGCTTAGCCTGCGCCTGGCTTGTGTAGCGTGGGCGAGCTGTTTGCTCCGGCCCTGAGCAGCATTCGCCGTTGGCTGCAAATGTGCCTTGAATATGCCTGGCACCTGCCCGGCCTGTGGTTGTCTGTGTACGCTTTGCTGGTGTTGGCCGTACAGACGCAAAGGTACTGACATTGACTTACAACATTTGCGTTCGAGCGCAGTCGAGTAGACAATTTTAATTTGTGGGGTTAAACGTACCGAAGCGACACATGGACCATGAGGGATAAAGGAAGGGCTTCGGATTGATTCAGACCTTTCGGGGTTCTTTTAACGTGCGCTGGCATCGCACAGCACAAGGCCGTTTTCGTACCTAGTCTCCTTCGCAAATCGGCCGCCACGGCCGAGATTGAACCCTCGACGTTGGGATCAGCAGCGGAACGCCAAAGCCACCGAGCCACCGCGGCAGTCCGAATAGACATGCGAACCGCATAGGCACAGTTTGGCCTTAGCAGAGCAGCTACGCTAACATTTCGCTTGGTTTGCTTCTAAGCACTCTGCTCGAGCGCTCTTCACAAGCGCTCTTCACAAGTGCTTTTCACAGCCGTGTTCGCCTTGCGGCCGTGGTCAGATGGCTGCCTTCGACTGTGTTTAGTTATTGGTCCGCTGCTGGGAGGGCGACGACCAGGCGAAGTGCAAGCAGTAAAGTTATGTGGTTGTGTCCCCACACTTGGCTGTACCTACAATACCAATACCTACAGTATAGAAAATGTTATCTTACATGTTCTCAACCGCGATAACCGATACCGCCGTACCGATGGTCGATGCACAGAAACAGATTGTGTAATATTGTGTCGTTTTGAGTTGGACACATTTGGTGTTGGCAAGCGCTAAGTTTAGCTGATGGCAGCTTGATCACCAGCACCAAAGCAATGCAATGTTTTTCATCTGATACCTGTATTAAAGCTGGAAAGTTGCCACATTTTAACCGATGAATGCAACCAATTCAAATCTGGACAACATTCTCTTTTCAGATACTCTTGATTCCTTGCGAAAAAAAAAATAAAGCTGATGCGAGAACCACTGCTGCGCATCATCATGACCGAGGAAGAAGATAAAAGGGTGCCAGGTGAAAAGCGGGTGAGCATGCTGTCTGATGTGTATTCTTTGTATTCTGTAACTTGTACTCTACCAACAAGTCAAGTCACTGTATTTTCTATAGCAGAGCTTGCCACAACGCAAAGAAGCGCTAAAGAGGCAGAAAGCTGCATGCAGCAGCCTCCATACTGAAATCATCGAGGAGCACGAGCAAAACAGGGTAAATTTATTGGAGGATTTTTTTTTTACTTTACGAGCAGCATCACTCGTGGCAACATATTGGTGCATGTTATTTCTCTTGTCAACATTATTGGTTTTGTGCATTCTAATTTTTAGACTGCAGAGCTAGACCGCGTAAAGGATGCCCTGGTGCGCAAGGAAAAAGAAAACCGGCGGCTGAAAAAGGAATTACAGGCTGCAAATGAGTTAAATCGGCAACTTACTAGCACCCTGCTAGAAAACATTGGTGAGCACCTTTGGTTTTATTTTTGCGAGTCAGGTGGCATAATACTTGAAACTCGTTTCCTCTTGAGATGATCACAATAACACATGCCTTGGAAGAAGAGGAAGTTGAAGTTGTTTGCCTTTCAGCTTTCTCGGGCAGATGCAGTAGTTATTTCCTGCCTGAGTACTCTATTTGTCATATACATAACAGTATTCATGAGGCCCTGCAGGTGTAAATATAAAGTGCAGCAAATTTATGGCATTTCGTGGCGTTATGATTACTTCAATATTCCTTGCAAGGCTCAAACTATGCTCCCCTCTTTACTGATCTCAATCTTGCTTCATGCAAATAAACTTGCGGATATATAGAGTGACTTGTTTAAAGGTACACTGACTTGCTGTTGGCCTCTATCAATAGGAGGTATTCACATGACGTCATCTGCAAGGGGCGCTAGCGGCCGGCGCGGCATTCGCCATGGTGGTGGTCGCGCGCGCGTCCGCCGCAGCCACCCGCAGCGTTTAAATAGCTGGTGATGGGTGAAATGTGAGTGTATTTCGCGTCTCGCCGCAGATAATTTCTGTCCGGCCCGTACCGCCGCGTGACTGAGTGAATATTCCTTGAACTGTGCGAAGCAGAAAAGAGCGGGCACGCTCAGAAGGTTCTACTTTGTGAAAAGGTCGACCCCCCGTAGGAATGCGAAGGCGCCAGCATGGTATGCGATGTACAGGACTGCTGCCGCGCTTTTAATTCACTGGTATCGAGGCCCACCTTGTGCACGGCTTAACTTTGCTGGCAGGCCAAGGAATTAAAGCATACAAACCTATGAGAGGGTGCAATTACTTGACAAGCGGGTGAGTCCAAGAGCCTTGCTTAGGGTGCCGAAGGCCGAGGTGCCGAAGGCCGAAGTGCCGTTTTTGGAGAGGTGAGTAATTCGAAGGGTCTGTTCGCTTAGCTGTAGCTTAACTTGTCACCTCTATCAGCTGAAAGTGACGTGTTGCTACGGCTAGACGTCTTGTGCATTCGAAGCAGCGCTACGTAGCTACAATCAAAACTGCAAAATATTCTCGCTGGGTCTGACGTTCGTGCTGCGAGCATTTGTTTGACCGTTCTGCCGCTGGAATTATTGGTTTTTGCGGCGCCAGTTTTGGAATTTCGGTAGTTAATCGTGCTGTTTATCCACGATGTGCCCTGCATGACTAGCTGACAGTTATCAACTGATATTAAAAGCTGCAAGTAGTGTACATTTTTGCGTGCAGTGAAGCCAGCCAGTTTTGCTGCCAAGTTGAGGCAGCTCTGTTATCACGGCACAGAGGAATTTTGCTGCAAACTTGATGCACAATAAGCATACGCGGTCGCTGATGCATTTAACAACGTGCAAATATGTTACGGATCACTAACAGTTCAGGCCGGGTACCTCACGGCGTACCGTGATTACTGCACGAGCTGGCGTGTAACGACCGCAAACATGGCGCTTTTGCCGCGGCGATGCTCGCGCCGTCTGGTAGCGCGGCCTCAGTGAATACCTCCTATAGATTGCTGAATTCTAATGACAGAGATGCACTTTCACTGTAAAAGAAGCTTTTATGAGCTAGGAAGGGATAAACAGAAGCCATTTGCAGACACGGTTGTACCTTTTATGTAATGGGGGCCATTCCCTGGTACACTGTATTGTCGTTCCCCAGTGTATATTTTTGTGTATTTCAATAACCACAGACGAAATAGCCAGCTGCATTCAGAGGGGCCAGCAGCGTGGTGAGGTCATTGCAGAATACATCATGCCTCCCTCTTTGGACGCAGGTAACACTTGTGATATTCCCTGATATCTTGTCAGACTAGAGCAAACTGCAATCTGTGTTTCGCTTGATTGTTTGCAGGCTCAAAACTTCCTGAAGAGGTGCTGACGGCCATCACAAGTGCTGCTGGCCCTGCAGGTACATTTCTAACTGCTAATTTATATTTCCAGCTCCCTAAAACATTAAGAGTACAGGCATATGAGGACAGAAGGTGAATTAGCTGAGGCCAGTCCTTAAGGCTAGTAATCTTACTTTATCCTTTGTGCACTGGATCCCTCGAAGCATTTTTCTGAAGCAGTATAAGCGGGTGTTGTGCTCGCAAAGCAAAGCAGTCTTAGACCAGCTGTGAAGATTGTGAGGGGGCCATTTTTAGGAAACTTTTCTGGGGAAAAGGTGCGCATTAATATCAAGTACAGTCGAGCCCACTTATAACAGCCGCAGATATAACGAACGCTCGCTTAGTACGAACGAGGGCGGTGCTACCGTCAAAATATATATTGGGGCAATGACACAGTGTCTCACATAGAACGAACTGTTGTGGCCTCAACACTCGGTTAGAGCGAACGCGAAGCTGTCGGGCCCCCGTAGTTGACCGAGCCGGCGGTGTTTGGCGCGGTTTCGCTCGACTGCGAACCCGCGGCAGGCGAATTTCGCGCACTTTGTGTTCCCCTGACAAGACGCGGACACAAAGCGCACAAAGCGTCCCCCGGCGCTCCTTTGCGGGTAAAATAAAGTAAAAAAGAAAACGCGCGCGTTGAAAAATGAAAACGAAAAAGCGCGCGCGCGCGGTGACGAAAGAGAAAGTGGCGCCGCCCGCGTCGCTGTGATGCATCCACGTGATTTGTTGCTCCGTTGCCACCCCGCGCTGAGGCCATTGCGCCGTCGATTCTTTCTGACTGCCCAGAGACCGACGTGGACGATGACGAGGATGCTGCTCTACCGCCGGTTGCTGTGAACGCTTCAACCGCGAACGGTTACATCGCGTCGCTTAAGGAACTCGTGTGCAGCAGAGACCTTGGCGATGAACATATTAGCGCGCTGGAAAAATTAGAAACGGCTGTGATGCGATCAGCTTTGAAGAAGAAGACATGAATCACAGACTATTTTCAAAAATAAAGTTAACTTTCGTCTCGCTTGCTCTTTTTGCCCGTATTATAGGTGGTCCACTTACTACGAACTTTTGATACAACGAACAAATACCGCGTGACGATCAAGTTCGTTATAAGTGGGCTCAACTGTAAATATGATAATTGGGCAACATTTCAAGTCTCCAAGAGGGCTGGTTCTTTGAGAGGTAAAAGTAAGAATAGGAACCTGGGTAGCAATTACCTTTGCAAAGAGAAGCTAATTTCTGAATGGTGATATGAAGCCCCTTTGTACAGTGGAGTATAACAGCAAATGAACGAACACTCGCCATATCAGGTTGGTTGGTTGGTTGGTTTATGGGGTTTAACGTCCCTAAGCGACTAAGGCTATGAGAGACGCCGTAGTGGAGGGCTCCGGAAATTTCGACCACCTGGGGTTCTTTAATGTGCACTGACATCGCACAGTACACGGGCCTCGAATTTCTCCTCCAAAGAAATTCAACCGCCGCGGCCGGGATCGAACCCGCATCTTTCGGGTCAGCAGCCGAGCACCATAACCACTGAGGCACCGCGGCGGCTCGCCATATCAGAAAAAAAGGAAACGGTTGATGTTTTTGGGTCTGCATGGGTTCCCTGCTCACCTGGAATACTATGGGGCATGGTTGGCCAAAAAAAGAAATTGAAAGAGTGTCTAACTAGAGTGTTCTGGGAGCCATTGCCAATCTCTCACAGGAGATCACTTATCTGTAGTAGTCGCTGCATGACATGGAGGAAGGAAAGCTCAGGAGAGGCCCTTGCTATCTGGATTGTGTGACAGAAAGTGTGCTTTAAGTCTCATGTTTTCGCATGGACTACAGGGAGTCTTTGGCCGATGGCACAGGCAATAATTTTGAGCGCAGCGTTGTCTGCAAGAGTGTTTGCTGCGCATACACAGTGAAATGGCGGCCAATAAGTAAGGAGGAGCCCTCATGTTTGGCCTGAAAAAATGTGACTTAACGGCCTTTCCAAAATTCTTTTCTTCCTCCATATTGTGTGGTAAGGCCCGATATGGCAGTAAAGGCATTCATGCTCATATTGAACAAGAGACGCATGCGGACCCCAAGACAGCTCTTTTCCTTGTCTCTAATTTGGAGAGTTCATCTATTTCCGGTTGTGTTCCCCCCTCACCAGATGGGATTTAGTCAAACATTCAACGAGAGTTGGAACATGCAGCAACATCACAGTGGCTGCAATTTGTTGTACATGGAGCTTGATGAAAGGCTGCACGCGTCTAATCCTATGCCTACCTGCTCTGTTTTGCGCTTTTGACGCTGTGTGGGATACATTGAAGCGAATACCCTTTGTAAAAGGGTAATGATACAGGCACGAGGCATTAACTTTCTTCTGAACCCTTGCACGGCAGTCCTGATATGCTCAGGAAACATTCTGTATTGATGCAGGACAATGCATATGTCAATAGGACATTTGAATTTAAGGCTTTGATTGAAAGCCACAGTGGTTTCATGTGTAATGTGTTATTTTCATTAGCCAGAAATGCAGCGAAACGCTGTACAGTACTTTTTTCAGAATGGTTTTGTTTGTTTAGATGGTGGCTCTGCCCTGGCTGGCACATTTGCAGCTGAAGCTGATATGCATTGTGGTGAGTGTTAGATTTTCTCGAACCATTAGTGACCTGTAGTGAGATTGGTTTTGCTTGTTCACATGGTGATTCAGCCCTGTCTTTTACATCTCCAGATGAAGTTGCGGTGCCCTATGGTGAGTCTAGTGTTTTGTTCATCCATCAGAGACCAGCGTTGTTTCCTTTTCTTCTTTTTAATAGACGTGTACTTTCCGCATCCTGCACAATGGGTAAGTTGCAGAAACCTTGAAGTCGGCTACTGTGCACAGTGAAAACTCCTTATTTATGGTGGCTAGACCTGTTTTGGCCAAAGTAACTGGTTGCAGCATGGAGACTTCGAGAGTCACAGAAACACTGCACATCTTTTCTGCACACTCCTGCTGTATGTTGTGATAAAAGGATTAAGCACACCCTTGCTGAGCCACTGCTTGCGATGGGAGATGAAGCAGAGCTGTTCTTAGCTGCTGCTTGCCACATGCGTGTAGGGCAGGAGGTAGTAATCTCCAGCACTGCACCCAACTTCTGTGTGCAGGGCAACCCGTGCCATGATGTAGTCCTAGCTTTGATCGGTAGCGGACTTCCAGGTTTCCGCAGCCTATCTATTGACTCGTGGTCATGATTTCTGGGTTGGCCAAACTGCATTTCATGCCAAAAGTGGACATTTTCTGACCGCAGCATGTGCAGAGGAAGCCACTGCGTCCACTGCGGAAGCAAGCGCTGCTGCTGCCCTGCCAATAAACACACTTTATGCCGTGAATGGACAGGTGAGCATGTACATGTTTACTTCAGTAGCAAGAGTTCGCAAGTTACATATCGTACTAAGCCCCTTTCGTAATACTTCGTTAAGACTGCTTTGTCTAGAGCAGGGCAGAAAGGTGGGCCTGTTGGTATGGCATGTTAAAGAAGAAATATACCAACCAAAAAAAGACGAAAACAAAAGGAGAGAAAAACAGGACAAAGGCTAGACTAACAACTGAATTCTTTATTCAGCATAGACTGCCAGGTAATCTCTACGCATGCACCATGGCAAGACAGAAACTTAAACATGGTCATTCAAATAAATTCTTTTGTCGTCGGTGCTATCGTCGGCACTTTTAAGTATCTGAAAAAGGTGATGCTTGCGTCAGTTTGCCATCGATTGTGCTGACGACAAAAGAATTTGATTATTTGAATGGCCATGTTTGAGTGTATATCTTGTCTTGGCGCATGCCTAGAGATTACCTGGCGGTCTGTGCTCAATAAAGAATTCAGTTGTTAGTCTAGCCTTTGTCCTTTGTTGTTCTGTCCTTGTGTTTTCATCTTTTTTTTGGTTGGCATATTTCTCCTTTCACATGCTTTGTCTTGTTCCATGTAGGTGTATAAAAAAAAAGCTGCGGCTCAACTACTGCTGATCCTGGTTAGAGAGCGAAAGCTATGACGTATCGGCAGCTATGTGTGGCTTGGCGTCTGTAAACGTTCAGGGTGTTCCATACACTGGATAGGCAGCGCGCTCACCCTGGGAGGTAGCATTTAATGGTTGATCGCGAGAGTTTGCTCACCCAATGAACGCTGTGACCTATTGCTGCAGTGCCACGTTTCTGTCAAAATGTTAGCGCTAATGCGTGCAGCCCACATCTTTCTTTCACCACCCCACGTACCTCAAAGCTCGATTCAGGCGTCCAGGGAGCCAGTTATGCGCACTTCCTTTCCTTAAAGTCATCGAAGTCTAAAATCTTGCCAACGCCAGTGAACACGATGAATGCCTACGGCCTATGGCTTCGGTGCCGTGTTTCTGCCACAATGTTGTCAATGCCAACACGTGCAGCGCACATCTGTCACTACCGCCACATAGATTAAAGTACGACTGACGTGTCCACTATCCACTGTGCCTTTCCTTTGCTTTCCAAGGTCCGATTCCGTCGGTTTCATAGCTTAAAGCACGACTAAGGTGTCCACTGTCCCAGGGGGCCAGTTATGTGCCTTTCCTTTGCTTTCGAAGCTTAACGTCATTTGAAGGTGAAACTTGGGCCCACCGCGAAACTGGGTTTGCCTAGCGTAGTGATCCTTTTGCTTCGAAAATTAGCTTTCTGTCCTGGAAGCACAGATAACTATTCTGTTGGGTCTCGCAGCTTTTGCATAAAGGCACGCTGTGCTAGCTACTGTCACTTGCACTGTCATTTCTTGATGAGAAAGAAGACGCACAATATTGTTGTGGCATGTCCGTTTCTGTACCCACAGGATGGCTTGCCTTGGGACGAGCTCCTTGATTACTGCCGAGGCAGTCATTAGATGGCATTTTGGCTGCCAGCAATGCACAGGAGGGACAGTTGCTGTTTCACTGAAACTTCTTTCTGGGCGAGTCGGTGCATTCTGAACCTAAGAAATATCGCAGCCTTAGCACATGCATCCACAGAACAAGAAGAGAAATATGAGACAGAAACGCTAAATGGCTACTGAAATTTTATTGATGGAAGGCGAGCACCTTATAAAAGCGAGGAACAGGTGGCAAAAGAATGGGAGTGATACAAATGTGGATGATAACAGCATCGATGAATGCGCAAGCAAGCAAAATAAGAAAACCAATGCATACCAAAACACAGACAGACAAAAAAACTCAATCATTGGCCACTTCTCAAAAGTTGACTTCTGCAGCAAAGAACGATGAAGAGTGGTGCCAATGCACCTACTGCCATATTTCTTTATATGGTATGCTTCCAAGCTAACGTGCCGTCGGCACTTATATAGAGATTCTTGATCTCTCCCAGCCGAACCATGCACCCTTTGCACTTTTTAATGTGTGCTACCAAATGTGCATACTTGTCCTTTAAATCGCTTAAATTTTGGGCATGCTCCCCCAAACATTCATCAATGCACCGGCCAGTTTGGCTGACATGAACCACTCGTGTGGAACACTTGATGAACTAAGTGTCATGTTTTATCTGACGCAAGTACACTGATTTGGTTGCACCCATTAGTAAGTGCAAAGGATGCGTGGTTCGGTTGGGAGAGGTCTAGATTCTCGGTCACAGTGCCGACAAGACGGCGTGTCAGCTTGGAAGCGTACCGTGTAAGGCGGTAGATGCTTTAGCATGCCCTGTCTTTATTGCTCTTTGCTGCAGTAGTTGCCCCTTTAGGTCAACAACTGAGTTTTTTTCTCTGTGTTATGGTATGTATTGATCTTCTTATGTTGCTTGCCTGTGCTTACGTTCATTGATGCTGTTATCATCCCCAATGATATCACTCCCATTTGTTCCTCGCTGTTATAAAGTGTTGCTTCCATCAATAAAATTTCAGTTGACAGCCAGCGCTTGTGTCTCATATTTCTCCTCTTGTTCAGTGGATGCACGTGCTGGTGCAGCAGAAAGTCATTTCTGCATGTTGCAGGTACATAACCAGGATTGTTAACGCTTGTACATGTAACTTGTGTCTTTAATTCAGATTTTGCCATCTCCAGCCATGTGCTAACTTGCATTGTGGAGAAAAATTTCCATGAGGAATGCAAAAAAGACTCGCACAAACGCTATACGGGCACCTCCTGACTAGGTTAAAGCAACTACGCAGAATCCATAGCCCACTTGTTATGAAGGGGAAAGTTATGAGGAAGCAACTGAGGTCAAGTTTCCTGCTTGAACCTTGATCATTTCGGAAGCGCGGCTTTTTACTGGCTTCATTGCTGGTTTTTCAGGGCTGTGTTACTCAATTGGGACGTGTTTTCAGGATCAATATTGCCTTCTATTCTCTGTTCCTTGGTCTGGTGGTCTCTAATTTGGTGCTCCTAAATGTAGCATGTGTGGAAAAGACTGATAAGGTAGATGAGGATTTGGAATATGGAAGGTGGATGAACATTCTGGTGTTAGGTATGCCCCAAGGATTTTGGCAGGACTTCTGTACCACGTTTCCTCATATTCCATGTCGCCATGGATATAACAGTTGGTGAACTGCTTCCATGGAAAGATGTGTACACGTTGAACAGATAGCATTTTTTCACTGTCACTTTGTGCTTTGTCCTCTCAATCGATGTCTGTTTGTTTCTGTCATTTGTGTTTTATTCAGACTTTGCCATCAGCTGTTAGCGTTGACAAGATACACTGGCAGACTGCATCATTGCCCTCTCACTGTGCATGTCAGCGGTTTGAAAATCTCTGTATCACTGTTATAAAGTACAGTATGGAGAAAAGCCACTGATTGTTCTTTAATGACTGCAGGTGCAGGTGCACCCAGAAATCTCGATCTCGGAGGCCAAATGGAATTTCCTGCTGCAAAACCGCTCGGACGCAAAGTTCACTTTAGAAATGGCCCGAGTGGTCTGGTCACGGGAGGAGGCTGCTGCACGCAGCCTCACGGGCCAGGCATGCAGGAGCATGGCATGCTCAGTCAGAAAAATGCCTGCCACGCCGGAGAAGGTTGAGGCAGTTGCAAGTAAGCGCACTTTGGAAGTTGAAGTCCTACTGTGGGCTCTCTTATTCTTTCCTTTCCTAGCCCATCCTAACATATGTATATTTCTAAGTTGACTCCAAATTTAGGTTGACACCCCCCCACTCCCCCCCCCCTTCCCAGCCCACAGGTCTGACTTGCCAAAGAACATTCGCTGTAAATATAAGTCAGTAACTCACACCTCTTCCCCTTGCAGCTCTTCTGTCTAGTCTAATTCTCAGAATCGCCTGCCACGAACGTGTAGTAGTGCCTAGCTATAACACGTCTGGATGTGACTGCTTTGGGTTCCGCCTGCACGGCAGGGTGCAATGACCGCTCATTCTAGCGCCCATGCCATAATTCGAATTTTGCTTATTTCGGACAGTTTTCCGGTCCTCTTCGAGTTCGAATTAACGAGTTTTACTGTATTTTACTCTAAAGGCCATTATCATATGGTGCCACAGTTATTTGTGCGGAGCACTGAAAATTTTGGTGCCATTTACTGTAATTTTGTTGTGTTTGCTGATTACTTATTCCTAGGCCACATTTTCTGAAGAAGATGAAGTTGAGACCCAATTTGTGTTACCTGCGTTACTCTTTCAGACTGTCTGCAGAAATATGTTGCGCTGCATCCTGCTCCGGAGCCACCTGTTCACACCAGGGTTGGGGCGGCGCGAAAATATCTTCGCAGCTTCTTCACTGAAGCTGGTCGGCAGGGGAAGCGGGGCAAAGCGGAAAAAGCAAAATCCTCGCCTGCAGATGTGGAAGCCGTCCCGCCTTCCATCGCAGCCGTGCCGCCTTCTAGCGCAGCTGTATGACAGCACTTAGGCTGATTATATTACATAAATTTAAAATAAATGTGTTGCGAGCCCTGAACACCCATACTGGTGTGCTTCCTGTATTGCGCCTTCGTGTCACCTCAGGAACAATCACATCCAATGACTGAAGTGCAGCTGGCCAGTCCGTCACTGTTCCAGTGTACAGCTTGCCATTATCGGCATAGTGGCTTGCCATTATGCCGCTATAGTGGCTTGACATTATGCTGCCATAGTGGCTTCCCATTATTCTGCCATAGTGGCTTGCCATTATGCCGCCATAGTGGCTTGCCATTATGCCGCCATAGTGGCTTGCCATTATGCCGCCATAGCGTCTTGCCATTATGCCGCCATAGCGGCTTGCCATTATGCCGCCATAGCGGCTTGCCATTATGCCAGCATCCACCAGTTCCCACTACCATAATCCACCAAGATGGTGGTTTCCACTCATCCAGCATTGGCCAGATTTCTGACAGGGCATCGTCGCAACACAGCCGTCCTGCATTGCAGATACAGGCCTAAAGTACAAACGCTAGTGGGTAAATATTTTGGCTTCCAACCATAAAATAGCAGTAGGGAAACAAAACGTATGAAAAGAAAAACAAAATTACAGGGATGTCTGTACAGGTAACTGAGGGTACAAGCAATTTTGAAATCTGGGGAGATTGTCTATTTGCAGAAAGGCCTGGGGCAGGGAATTCTATTAGTTATTGTACTGGGGAAAAAGGAATATTTAAAACAGCTAATACGGGCCATCATGGGTGTAGCCAGGTAACTGTGAGAGCTTCTTACAGGGCGACACGAACGATGTTGCAAATAGAGGCTTGTGTTTAAGTTGAAGTGATTATTGCGCAAAAGATAACGAAATTTTAACCTGGCGATCTTCCTTCGTTTCGACAGTGAAGGAAGTTGTAATTCATGTAGCATGTCAGTCACGGAATCAGTATATCTATATTTTGACAGAATGAACCTAGCGGCCCTTGTTTGAACTTTTTCAATCTTATCCGTTTTATTTGTCTGATACGGATCCCATATGACGCTTGCATATTCCAGTGTCGGACGTACCAGCGCGAGATAGGTAGTTAGTTTTGCTTTTGTGGATGCAAGTTTCAGTTTTGTTTTAATGTACCACAATTTAGTTCCGGCTTTCTAAACATATGTTGTCAATATGTAAATTCCAACTTAGGTTTGGTTTGGTTTGGTTTGGTTTATGGGGTTTAACGTCCCAAAGCGACTAAGGCTATGAGAGACGCCGTAGTGGAGGGCTCCGGAAATTTCGACCACCTGGGGTTCTTTAACGTGCACTGACATCGCACAGTACACGGGCCTCAAGAATTTCTCCTCCAAATAAATTCTAGCCGCCGCGGCCGGGATCGAACCCGCGTCTTTTGGGTCAGCAGCCGAGCGCCATAGCCACTGAGCCACCGCGGCGGCAAAAAATTCCAACTTAGATTAGATGATATAGTGACACCTAAATACTTAAAGGAGTTAACACGTGTTGTATTTCGCCCATCTATTTCATAATCAAATGAAAATATATTTTTGGTTTTGTTTGTCAGTGTAATATATGATGTTTTTGCATAATTAATTTTCATTCTGGAAGCTGTACACCATTGATTAATGGAGTTCAACGCCAAATTTAATACGAGCAGGTCTTCTGGCTTTGATATAATTGAGTATATTAAACAATCATTCGCAAATAGCCGCAGTGTAATTTGAGGAGGAAGTGAGACTGCGATGTTATTAACATAGCATAAAAATAATATGGGCGCCAGCACAGACACCTGAGGGACACCAGAGGGTACAACCAGGACGTCAGATTTCGCACCGTCTACCTCCACGTACTGGGTTCTATTAGTAAGGTAAGCTTTAATCCAGCATACAATATCTCTGTTCATGCCTAAGTCAATGAGCCTATTAAGAAGTTCATCATGGGGTACACGGTCGAATGCTTTCGACATGTCTAGGCAAACTGCATCTACTTGATCCCTGTTGTTTAAAGCTTTTAGAAAATCATGCAGTCTTTCTACAAGTTGGGTAACAGTAGAGAGCTTCCGCCTGAAACCATGTTGATTGGGATTTAATTTGTTCTTGTCCTCAATGTATTTGGAAAAGCAGTTTGTCACGACGTGCTCAAGCATCTAGCAACAAGCGTAGGTGATAGGAATAGGTCTGTAATTGTCAGGAACGTGTTTGCTTCCAGATTTGTGTACTGGAACTATCCTAGCCTGCAGCCATTCATTTTGCAAGGAATGTTGCTTCAGTGATGCATTGAATATGATAATTAAATATTTTGCGATCCATTCCGTGTATCTTCTTAGGAACTCTTTAGGAACAGAATCAGGACCGGAAGACTTTTCTCTATCTAAATTAAGGAGGAGGGAAAATATTCCTTCATGCGAAAAGGTAATAGCGGGTGTGTCAGACGGCGGGGAGCACAATCCGCTTCTAGAATTCTTGGGAATAGAGTTAGAAGAGCTAAATACAGAATGAAAATACGGATTACACCTGTTAGCGATTTCTGATTGATCAGTAACAACACAACTATCCACTGTAATAAACTCCATTTTTTCTTTCGAGGGTGAAAGGTGACGCCAAAAACGCTGTGGGGATGTTTTCATAAATTGGGTGAGCTTTTCTGAAAAATACCTATCTTTCGCTATCAATAACTACTCTTTAAGTATCGAAGATAGGTGCGAAATTTCATTTTGATTCCTTACTCTGTTGCGTTTTCTCCGCTTTATCCTTCGCTTTAGCTGGATTATTTCACGATTTATCCAAGGGTTACGTTTCTTTATCGTTTTTTTACGTTGTGGAACAAACTTTTGTAGGCAGCACCTGATTATATATTTAAACCTCTCCCACAAAGTGTTGACGTCATCTTCTCTGTGGTAAGAATCCAAGGTCAACGGCGTCTCTCATAGCCTTAGTCGGTTTGGGACGTTAAACCCCATAAACCGACCGACCGACCGACCGACCGACCGACCGACCGACCGACCGACCGACCGACCGACCGACCGACCGACCGACCGACCGACCGACCGACCGACCGAGCGACCGAGCGACCGAGCGACCGAGCGACCGAGCGACCGAGCGACCGACCGACCGACCGACCGACCGACCGACCGACCGACCGACCGACCGACCGACCGACCGACCGACCGACCGACCGACCGACCGACCATTTCCAAGTAGTCTATGATGCTGACATCATCACAATTCGAAAAATCGTTAACAGAAATAGTTCGCCTTTTCGTTTTTTCCGGTGGTCTAAGCCGTTTGAAAGAAACTAAAACGAGGTTATGGTCAGAAAGCCCTTCCTTAACGGACACATCATATTCAGTTATTTTGCTGCTTACAAAAACCAAGCCAAATATTGATTCCGTACTTGCTCCAATCCTTGTTGCCCTTTTGACAATTTGTGTGAGATCATTATTAAAGGCAATGTCTAACATGACCTCACAGTGTTTAGCATCAGTTGTGCCTGCATCAAGTGACTCCCAAGATATACTCGGCAAATTTAAATCACCGGCAATGATTACACTTACGTTTCCAGGTTCATTATTTAAAACGTATTCTTGTAACGCTTCAAGAAATGTAATAGGGGCACTGGGGGGTCGATATACTGCGGCAATAACACAAGAAGAAACACCAAATTTTATCCGGTACCAGATGCTCTCCGTGCTAGGGCAATCCTTCATAAGAACAAATTCGATTCCTTCTTTAAAAAAAAGCGCCACACCACCACCGCGCGCGTCAGGATCCTTACGTATCATTCGATACGTAGGTGGTACTATCTCACTATCAGTTATTTCAGGACGCAACCATGTTTCTGTTGCTGCAATGACGACTGGCTGGTAAAGCATCATAACGTATTCTAGCTCAGTAGTTTGATTCAGGAGACTGCGTGCATTCAAATTTATCAATGTAAAATTTCTTTCTTCTGTCCCAAACTGTAATTCGTTTTTATTATCAGTAGCAAGCGTGCGTTATGCCCTCACGCGGCAGTGATTATCGTCATCCCAGAAAAATTCCTCTTTATCAATAAAAAGCCTGTCATGCGCAGTTTATGTATCTCGACTAAATTTTCAAATACGGAGAACCAAGAAAATGGTACTGTAACTTCAGATAAACCTCAACAACATCCACGCGATTTCAGTTCTGAAGAACGCTTGGTTTTTTGTAAACCTTGGCCCAAGTTAGCTGGGACGCCCTGTACACTCCCCACTAGCCGAGCTCCATGTGGCGCCAGTTTCTGACGACAATCGCACCAAAAATAAATTACCGACGATTATGTTACTTCCTAATCCGAAATTTGAGCGCAGCAAAAAGCTGTTTCACCTTTTCGATAGATTGAGCCAAAGAAATCGAGCAACACATGTATGCGCTATCACAGAGTTTTTTTTTTATTTTTCACACGTATTCCTTTAACAAAGATTCCACTAACAGTTCTTGACAGTCATGAATGAAGATTTGTGGTCGGAGAAATAGACTGATATATGTTCGACTTGGTACACCAATGCTTGATTCTCAAAGACGAGATCTATACAAGTGCCTCGCGAGGTTGTCACAGCCGTGGGACGCGTTACGAGCGAGAGGAACGGGATGTTCTCCCGCATAAGTGTTAGGAAATTGCTGTTTGTCTTTATGTCAACATTAAAGTCCCCCACTACTAACATCGGTGTGGATCGATGGACGGTTAATGCGAGTTGCAGGAAGTGCACGACGTCTTTCGTGAGTGCGGTAGGGGCGAAGTAGGCAGCTACTACCAGCAAGCCGTTGGGCAACTTTGCGGCGCACAGTTCGCCAAGTTCATGTGACGTGCCAAACATTTCGACTGGTATTGAAGAGAGACCTGTGCGCAAGTAGATAGCGACTCCCGCCGCTCTGTTGTGGTCTCTGCGAGCACCACAGCAGTATAGGAAATCTATGATTTCGAGAGGCTCTTCGGGATCCATCCAGGTTTCAGCAAAGCAAAGTACAGAGGAATGGCGCAGAATGTGATCGTGGTGTACGTCCTTGGCATGTGCGGCAAGGGAGCGTACGTTAAGAATGTGGTTGTGAATGATGAATCAAGTGCTGGCAGCGAATGACGCGTCCATTGGCTGTCTGCGTGTGTTACTGATGTGTGGTTAACATGTTAAGCTTCGCCTGTAAGAGTGGAACGCGACAGCGTCTTGCAACGCTGCCAGGGAGTCCACAGAACGCCATCGCCAATTAGGCTGTACGCCTTGCTGGACGGTAAATTTATTTTTTGAGGAAAGGAAATGTATCTCTCTCGCATATCTGGGTGGACACCTGCACCTCGCCGTAAGGGGAAGGGGGAAGATGGGAGTGAACGAAGACGCCGTATTAGCTAGACGCGCCTTTGTTCATTCCAAACCATTCAGCTGGCATTACGGAGTGGCTAGCGTGCTCGTATCGCACTCCGGAGACCCTGGTTCGATTCCCCAACTCGACCAATTTCGTTCTCGGTTTTATAGATTTATGCGGTCTAACTAGAAAGGTTAATTAGGCTATTTCATATTTACATTATTGCATTTCTATCCATCGTGTTCTGTCATTAACCTGTCAATTGTTGGAAGTGTCTAGGATGTTCGACACAACGTATATGAAACGAGCAGCGTCTTACTGAGTGGGGAAGTGCGTGGTGGTGGTGGGAACGCGGCTTCGTACTTATCTGTTTTTTTTTCAGCAGCGTCTCCTTCCGCGGACGCTGTTGTCGCTGCGGCGCGCGTCTTTCTTTTCTTTTCTTCTGACCTCTTCATTCTCCTCTATATTAATTAGGCTAATTGATTAATTAAGCAATTAACTAAACTCAGTCCAACTTAGTTGCAGCATCACTATACGATCCCTTTGATTGGTTGCATGGTTACTAGCCAAAGTACAATTGGCCCCATTTGAAATTCGCGCACTGTGACGTCACGAGAATTTCGACCAATTGAAACGCATGACATTGGGGGCGGAGCTGGTTACGAGGCCGACGCCGACGCCGACGCCGACGACGACGCGAAACCCAGGAACGGACGCCAAAGAGCTGCGCTCTAAAATTGTGACGCAACCATTTGCTGTCACAATGTTGCCGTCACAAAAAGGAATTTCTTTTTATTCGAGAGGTCTGCCATGAGGCATACTGTAAGTTGAGAAAAGGGGAGTGGAATGTAGGATATAGAAAGTTAAAAGAAGGGGTGGAGACCAGTTTCCGCGAGGTTGTCGCATAAGCTGCTGGTGAACTGACTGTTCATAGTCCACTTCACATAACCACCTTCGCGGTTCCACCGCAGGCCCACCTCCCTGAGGAGCCGTTTTCTAATAGGAGCCGTCGCTGGGCAAGTCCACAACAGGTGCCGCACATCACAAGTGGCCGGTGCAACTCCGCAATGAGGGCACCTGTCAGTTGCTGACAGATCTTTATCACGCCACCGATGACCGACAGATGGGGTCAGAGCCGCCCCTGCACGAATCCGGCGCACTGCTACCTCCTCCTGCCGAGTAAGACTACGGGGTAGAGGGTGCTAACACGGAGGAATTAGAGCGCGTGTTCGCTGGCGCAGAGCTTGTGAATCGGAGACATGGGACAGGAACGGATCTGGGGGAAGAGGGGAAGGTGGCGGGTGGTCTTTTGGTGTCAATATAACTCATAGCATCTGTTTGAATGTTATGTGGATCGTGAGCATGACCGCGAATGAAGTGTATGCGCACAGGAAATGGGTACTTTGCGCACAGCCGATGAATTGATTGCGCAATCTGGAATGTGCGTCGGAGTTGGTGTAAAGATGAACTGCATTGAACGTGGGAACAACCGGATGGGAAGCAATGGCATTGTAAATCGCTTGAAGTTCCAATGCCAGGGGGGGGGGGGGGGGGGTGCATGTCGCGCGATAATTGAGATGCGTATGAGAGGGACTATGCACAGTATTAACTCCCCGCTCTGCAGTATGAGATGCATCGGTGTACAATATGCATGCACCCTTCAGGCAGATACGCGGCTGATTTCGACGGGCAAACAGTGGGGTGATGGTCTGTGAGCTGACAGTACGATCACGGTGGGAGGGTCTTTAAACAATGAAGTTGTCTAGACTGTTTGCGAACCCTGTTTGCCACCCGCTGGTCGATGAGTTCACTGAGAGTATTAAGTTGGGCGAACTCCTCAAGCACGGGTATGGGTGTTAAACGGGGCAGATATGTTATGGCGCACATAGCCTCACTATTGATAGCTTCACGGGTGTCCCACTGTCTGCGAGTGAGACGTTCATAGGAATTCTCGTTGCATATACCTTCCACGTGCTACGCAAGTTGGAGGCCAGCTTGCGTCAGGCACTCGAACCGACGACAGATGCGCTTGTAATTGTGCGCTTGCCCAAATGTTCGTATCGAATTTTTTCAGCAACCGTTCGTCATAGGCGCACGTGTATACATCGGTGGTGTCATAAATCGCGCCACCGGAAACGGCGCAGACAGTAAAGCGCACTTCCTGCGGCTCGCTATTAAACCGCCGGAGTTCACTGAGGCCGTTTGCGTGTGTGCTCGTGCAATGAACAGTGAACAGCCAACGTCTGCAGCTTCGACATAAAAGAACTTTTATGCATCTAAAAACATGACGCGTAAACAATGCTCCCAGGTATAGCAACGCTTTCGCATTCCCACGCGTAATCGGTCTTAAATGTCCCTGGCGAATTTTTTCGAGGTCGAAAGCCTTAGCAGCTCATTCAAACAAACCAGCTGAACAACGAAATTTCATGAAGAGGGTGAAAGCATCGCACGAATATGACGGTTCTTTCGAATGCGGGTCTCCAACCACCTCTAAGGAGAGAAGGTGCTGCTATACTTTCGCGTGCTGCCCACTTTTCCGCATTAGCATGGAATTCCGCAGTGCCACATTATGAATTCCGGAATGTTTTCCAGTCAACACAGTAAATTGAAGCAGAACGTTTACTTGGAATTTTTGTGTACAACTACTGTTTTGTTAACTATTGTGTTCTGGAGTTATTTCAAATTTTGTATGCAGAAGTGAATTTGCGCTGTAATTTATTCTGTGACCACTGCTGCCTTCTCCCAGCCCACAGGCACTTTTCAAGCTGTCATAAAACGGGTTCTTCGCCTGGGGGCCTTCAACCACGAGTTGAAAATAAACGAACTGAACTGAATTGAATTCCCACTGTGGGTTCTGTCCACAAATGAAATCATTGTTCAAGAAAGCGAACGAGCGAACTCAATAGATATTTGATCCCTAGTTTACGAAGCCAATTCCTTAAAGCAATTTAAGCGCTCTACGGCCCACAATTTTACGTGTGTATAGTATACGTATGCATGCACATAGTGAGCAGTTCCCCTTCTTCACTGTTGTAGCAGCGGCTTCGGGCTGGGCTCGGGCAGGGCCCCACGTCGACCTTCGCTGGCCTGGCCGAGGTCAGGAAAACGGTGATTTAGCGTACCTGGGCCAGGCCCGGGACGGGCTTTGAACCTATGGCCGGGACTTGGCTTAGCATGAAAATGAAGCCCGTACAATTCTCTATGCCATATCTCATGTTCCGGCTACCGAGCGCATGACTCGGTTAGGAGGACAGGCAACCACTGTTTTAGGTAGCTACTGGCGGAATTGACGAGACACGCTAGGGAGGACACAAAACTGCGATGCCAAGTTACTGCCAAGGTTAACGACCGTTAATTGCGCTGAAGACACATGAAATACAGGGACGAAATAGGCTGACCAACTCGCCCAACTAGTTGTCTTGTTCAACTATTGCAGTCACGAAGCACTTTGTATGACACGACGAACCGCTTTCACCAACTCTCAGTGGTGCGTTACGCTATCTGGCCAATTATTTACCGAAGAAACGACAGCTACCCCCCGGGAAGCTATCCGAATATCTATACTGAGCTTACCTGCTATGAGCTCTCGCAGCTCATTTAAGGCATCTTGTTTCAATTTGGCTGTTTCTCCCAGCTCACGCTTTGCCACATCAAGCAAGTCCATTGAGCCTTGATGCGACATTTCTCCGCCTGCATCCAAAATTATTTGGTGAGGCCTGTGGTTTGAAGAACAGGTTATGACTCGTGTCACACAAAGTAGGTGCACTGCATCCGCGCTACGCAAATGTCACTCTGTATTTTAGGAAGCGGAATCTTCCTATTAAGACTAACTTTCTTTGACGTCACCTCTTCAAATAGTAATCCACAGTCGTTTTGTACGACCGTGCTGCAAACATCTGGGAAAACTATGCCGCAGAATATTATCTCCTCGAGTAGTTCCATTTGAGTGCATTTGCTTTGTTAATATGATTCTCCAATTTACATTCATGGGTGTCTTGTACCGAAAACTATTCTACTCCGCAGTTCAGAGTGCATTGTCGACGCTATTACATTTTTATAGTTTATTAATCCGTTGAATGCTATGTGGCATTGCGTAAGAAAGTAAGCAACAGGGTCTATCTCCCGATACGCACACAGGATAGCAGGAAAAAATACAAGCAGGAAAATTAAAAACCACTAAAGGCTAGTTCAACCCATGTTAAATGTAATCAACACAAATAAATAGAATGCCTTAGTTGCCTTAGGGGCTTAGAGGCCTAGGTTGCCTATGAGCCATAAAACAAAAACAAAGTAGGAATGAGAAGAGGGCTATAAGGACCCAGACTCGAAGTACGAGTGGGTAGAAAAACTTGTATCAGAAACAGAATTGAACAGAAATGCGCAGCTCAAAGCGTCGACATATATAAATGAAGGCGAAAGGGATCAACGTGTATTATAGGCATGCTCGAAAGGGTACTTTCCATATCCAGGTACTGACTACGTTGATGGCTGCGTGTATAAACATTATGTTTTCCCGTTTTCTTCCAGGCTTCTTCTTCCAGGCTACCAAGTGCATTTGTTCTATATGTGCTATGTTTGTTGCTGCACTTTTCGCTTTATCTCTTGAGTGAAATTGGTCTCTACGTTTTTCGAAACATGGATCTTCAGTTCTCTTTTCATCGTCAACGAACAAGGGCGGCTGTTCCCATGAACTTCTTTTCGTGTGCCTCTTACTTGACTGGCTGTTTCCTGACCACTAACACCGCAGCTGTTCTATAGGTGATTAGCATTCTAAAGCAATGAACTCGTGGACCATAACAAACCTCAAAGTCAAGTTTCACTTCTCGCTCCCACTTCTCTCCAATTCGAACTTGCTTCTGCCTTCAGCCCCTGTCAGCTTTTGGCTCTCCTTTACAGTGTGACATTAGAAAAGAACCGTGAAATGAGTGCAAGGAAAATGATATGGCATCAGCATCTGCGTAAAATAACCTATATTCTGTAGACCGTGCGGAATCAACTGCAACACAGGTGATCTCACTGCGCAGCGGTGTAGCCATTTAACCTACAGTGCACTCAGGTATATGCGACTGCCAAGAGCACTTCAAGTAAACATGCAAAAGATAAAGCGCCATTGACCCATTGCTTCCAAGAGAAGGCAAACTAAATAACGCGTAGAAATGCAACCTCAGTGCTGGTAACAAATCTCTCCAAACAAACAATGCATGTATACGCCGCGGGAATCTGAGCACTGCCTGATGTGGTAATAAACTTCCACTGCGAAGAAGAAAAAAATGGCCCAACTAAATTTTGCAAGCGGACAGAGCCTTCATAATTCTCACACTGATGTCTTTGAAATCACACCACAAATCTTTAACTTGGTTACGTGTTGGCTATGGAACTCACGAGCGTACATAAAGGTGCAAAATATTTCATACACACTCTGAGCGCATGCACATAAGCGAAACTGACTTTTCTTGTGCACATGTACTAGTATTTTAAATATCTTGTTCTTTGTGAAAATTGCACTTCGCATTTCCGCTACAGGCAACCTCTCCACTTGGATTTGATCGTAATTTTTGACAGCCTTTAACTTTTCTTTGCAAAGAAATTGTACCTCGCGTTACCTAAAAATTGCTTTTGTCGACAGAACTTGCCTCTTTCGTCGCACCAGCTTTAAGTCACCCGCAGCTCGGCCAGCTGACAAAGGAAAAGAGTGCGCAGTTAAGCCATCCTGTCGGTTCGCCGTTCGAGGGGTTCGCGTGCGCCCAGATTGCTAAATTGAGAGCGCCTGCAGCTGTCGAAAGCATGCACTGGACAGTTCAGGTCACTTCCGCAAGGTGCGCGGCCGTCCGTGGCCGCGTTGTGTCAACCAGATGTGAAAAGCAATACAAACACCTACTTCATGTGTTTGTTGCAACTGAAATATATTTCGAGCAAACGTAGACATCATATGTGAGTAGAAATGAAGCAAAGGAAACAACTACACCGCGCCCAAAAATACTACTGCCTCTAGAACCTAACCTCGCAGAGAATAAGTGCTCTATAAAGTTGATGGGAATCCCCAAGGCAGGACCTAACTTAGCAAAATGTATTTGTAATGAGACACGCAAACTTATTTTTGCATGCTTTAAGGAATGCACGTTGAAAATACAACTAACGAGATGTGTTATCCAGGCTATACAAACTTCCAAGCATGCGCTACAGCTTCGGTACAAAAAAAAAAAATTCAGTTTCGAGTCAGCGCTCGTCTTTGTGTCCTCTTGCTTCGTCCGTCGTTTTGTTCGCGCTGTACCCTCCCACGATGAGAACGAAGCGAATATTCATTAGTTAGGAACAACGCACTTCTAAACATATCACATGGCGTTCTATAGTCGTATTCCACCCAATTAACATACCGCTGTATTACATAGATCGGACCGCTTAGTTTAGAAATATGCACCTGCGTGGACACGTGATTAAAATGAATAAATATAAGGAAAGAGGATCTTGCATTTAGTGAGCGTAGGGTAGGTTTGTTCTCTCCGTGGTGGTTAAGCACGCTTTAATGTTAAATACCTTCCGTCATCACGTGGTCAAAAAAGCGGGCGGAAATAGGCTGATGCTAGCCTTTTCCAAGCATCGATGATTGCATTAGCCAGGCGTCAATATCACTTAGAACTAGACAGCGTTCTACTTGCATTCGAGATTGTGAACACAGCCGTGATTTCAAATATTAGTTTCTTTTTTTCAACGCATCTTATTAAACCGGGTATGTAGCCTATACTTGTCAGAAATGCAAGACTGCACTGAATAAGCTGTTGTCCTGTCTAATTATTACTGTCATTCTTCGTTTCTGTGTTTCGCTGTACCATCTGCAACAATGACAGGAACTGTCTAAGTTCAAATGCAGAATTCAAACAGCAATAGCGCTTTCATGAAGTACGAGTATTAGTATATGATTACCGACTTCCGTGCACAGCCGAGGGCCATTAACATTTGACAGTTAACATGATGAGTTGACCTATTACTTTACTCTTTTATTGCGGCAGTGGGGTGACCTTGTATACGAAATACTGTGCAGTGCTTCCCACTTTTGATCACACGAGATTCACAGCGTATTAGCATAGAATGGAGACTAATCATTCTAAGGCAGTGAGATCAACGAGAATGACGCCTTAGGTAGCGAAGGAAGCAGTCGCACCCTGTTCGTTTGTAAAGCGAACAAGAACATATGTACAACGCAAGGGCACAAAAGCGCACTATGATGACAGAAATGGTCGCGACATCACACTGCTATGCCAGCTTGTTTCCTCTTCCTGAAAAGCTGCGAAGCTGGAGACCATTCGCTCACGCGCAACAAGCGACTCAGCAGGCCAGTGCTACGAAAGTCTGGAATACGCCTGGATAAGACGGTTTGTCGTAATCATCGCTCATTTGAGACGGACATTTGCATGCTGGCGCCACCGAAGTGCTTCTCAGTCCTCGGGAGTGATTTGTGCTGCCATATGAGCCACCAGATAAATAAAACCATATAACACTACACTGTTGGAACTGGAGGCTGCTCAAAGCACTGCTGTATGCAGCAGGTGTGTGAAAAGGTGAATTCCGCAATGCAGAAATAACAATCGCTGCCAAAAAAAAGCAATCGTTCTATCACACCCCCCTTGCCTAAAAAAACATAACGCACCAAAAACCCCGCACCTACCGAAAAATGATTTAACAGCCAAAAACATACAACGGCCTCAATATCACCCGCTGCACGCAGTCCACTACATTTTGAAAATAATTGCTGGCGGTCTCACTGCCTCAGTGAATGACCGCTTTCTAATGTCATACGGCAGTGAAAGTGTCCTAGCTTCATTTTTAAGATTCTTTTAGTGGCATTTCACGCAGCTGTTGCAGAATTCGTTTAAGAGTGACAGGCCAAAAGAAGTAAACAAGTCTTCTAGTGCACATTCCAGATACACATACCTGTACGTCCTGGAGGTAGAAGCTCGATGAGCGTTAATCGGTGGCGCAGAGAGGAGATCATGGATTAAGGACGAGTAGGAGGCGGCATTCAGCGTCAGAATAGCATCCCGCGGGCGGCACGACTGCCCAAAACGAATAGGGTATTGAAGAAGAAAAATTTATTTAATTTCTCATGATGTGAGAGGCCCCATTACGAGCTCATTTACAAGTAGCACAGTTTATCATCCCAATATTGGAAATGTATTGGTAAAGGCCTGTCCTACAAAAAGCCAGTGTGCAACCATCCATTTATAATACTGGCCCCATTACCTGTGCTGCTTGGGTTTGCACTATTGTTTTCAGCCTCCGCGTACATGTAAGCTTTATCGCATGTGCTCCACCATGACCAGCTTGACTTTACTGGCAAAGTGGTCGCTAGAGTCCCCAGCACGGATCGATGAGCACGAAGAATTCTTGTCTTTCTTATTTCGGCAAATCAATTGCTCGATTTGGGCAATCGCATGTAATCGGTAGTTGAAAGAGTGTCTTATTACTTAACTTACATTTTGGAGGACAGCTAAGCAAGGAACCATACTCAAGAAAACTTTGCGCAGTTTAACACAAGACGGAGGGAGAAACACGCACACACGAGCGCAAACTTGCAGCTGTATTCATGATGGAATCACTGGGTGCGAACAAGCAAAACACTGAGAAGATACCATAGGACAGGCGCCTTTTTTACAACTAGTTTAATGGGAAGGCAGCAAACACTTAAATATGTTCTGTTGCATTCTGTAGCAACTGTATTCTCGGAAACGGTACATCGCCTTAAGAAGCAGGAAGGGCGCAAGCGTACCATATCCAGCGCAACACATGTGGGAGAACATTGGTACAGCAAATATAGCATCAGTGATAGGCACAAGCCAATTCATACCGGAACTCAGCGGAAATGCCCAGAAACCAGGAACAAGGAAGCGGGTTATGGATCGAGAAGAAAATCAAGTTCTTTTTTGAGAAGTGCTACCCATGCTTTACTCACGCAGCCTTCTGTAGTAGATATATCTCGAAAGCCTTCACAATTTTCCGCGCCAGCCCATAGGAAGCTCTCCCGATAACAACCGTACAACAGAGAGGGCGGCACAGTTGTTTCTTCTTATTCCTGTCAATGTAGTGTTTCCATTTAATGCAATGCAATAACAGGTTCGAGCCGCTATTTCAGCCCAGGGAATTGGCATGCTCTCTGAGCCTGTCATTTAGACAGCGCCCTGTCTGGCCTATGTACACAAACACTCAGTGGAGTGGAAAGTTAAACACCACACCAACAGTGCAGGGCACTAACTGAGTTTGGTGTTTCGTGACGCATTTGTTCTTTGCTTTTTTACCCTGGTACCTGCTGGTCATGGTGCACAGGCGGGACAATTTCAGAGGGGCTAAGACCCTTTGAAACTTAAGGCTGCGTGAGTAAGGCATCTGTAGCCCTTCTAAAAAAAAAACTTGGATTTTCTTCGCGATCGATAACCCGCTTCCTTGTTCCTGGTTTCTGAGAATTTCCGCTGAGTTCCGGTATCAATTGTCTTGTGCCTATCACTGATGCTATATTTGCTGTACCAATGTGCTTCCACACGTGTTGCACTAGATATTTTACGCTTGCGCCCTTCCTGCTTCTTAAGGCGATGTACTGTTTCCGAGAAATTTTCATTGGGAAGTAACGTAATCGTCGGCAATTTTTGAATTCGTTCACGATACGGCATAATCGGTTAAGTTTATTGGGAGCCGTCAGCACCACCGAGACGCCGTTTTTTTTCTCCACCTCCTCGAGCCGGTGACACAACCCGTGCATGTAGGCAAAGGCTACTGGCCTTTTCAAGCGAAAGCTTCACTACGGGACCTCGTGCTTCGATCGCCGGGCGACTTACAGGCCCAACAAGCCTTAGTCGGGCGCGCCCGGGCGGCGGCAACCGCCACTGGGGTCCCATACTAGGGACCTCCACCTAGTGTTTGTAAGGATCGGTCCCTTACGGGCTGATCCAAACATACCTCCTGTTCATTCGTAATAAATGTTTTCACCACCACCACCCGATCGCCGGGTGCCTAGTTTTCCCCTTCAAATGACCTTGATCTTCGAAAGCAAAAATTACTAGGAACTTTAGCGGCTAAAGTGGTGAAAGGCGAAACCCCAAGTGCTGCATTCTGCTACGCGATTGTTCACTTCACATTCAGTTGGTGCATTAATTAACTGCCAATTAATGACTTTTAATCTTTGCTTTTAGGGGTGGAACGCGACAGCGTGTTGTAGCGCTGCCAGGGGGTCCACGGAACGCCATTACCCGTTCGGCGCGATGCGTTTCCCTTTGAACGCAACGCTTTTTGAGGAAAGGAAATGGCCCGGTAATCCACTGCCATCTCGGTGGATACCTAAACCCAGAGCAATATACGGCTCTGCCTAAACCGCACCGTACTGGAAGGGAGGAAGTAGAGTGAAAGAAGAAAGAGAAAGAGGGGCCGTAATGAAGAAAATGAAAATTGTATTGGATGAAAGGAAATTACGCAGTAACTGTCACACATCTCGGCGCACACCAGTCGAAAATTGTATTTGAGGACAGGAAATTGGGCAGTAACTGTCTGAGATATTTCGGTGGACACCCGTCAAAATCCGCGCGCAGTGACGTCACGACCATTTCGACCAATCTGAAACGCGGACAAATTTGCTAACACGTCTTGGTCTCGACAGTATGAGCCATTAAAGGCTTTCGCTTTAAAAAGCGCATAACTGGCCTTTTGGGACAGTGGACACTTCAGTCGCGCTTTAAGCAACGTGGCGGTAGTGACAGATATGCGCTGCATGCGTTGGCATTGACAATGTTGCGGCAGAAACGCGACACTGAAGCCACGTCTCTTTCACCACCACACGCATCTCAAAATGCGGTTCGGGCGACCACTGACCCAAGGAGCCAGTCACGCCCACTTCCTTCAAATCCATAGAGTCTGAAATGTTGTCACCGCCAACGCCAATGAACGCAATGAACACCGACAGCTTATAGCTTAAATTAAATTGGTTTTTGAGGAAAGAAACCCGTGCAGTATCTGTCTCACATATCTCGGTGGACACCTAAACCGCGCCTTAATGGAAGGGAGGAAGGTGGGAGTGAAAGGAAACAGCGAAAGAGAGGTCCCGTAGTGGAGCTGTCCGGATTTATTTCGAGCACCTGGGGATCATTAACGTGCGTTGCCTGTGCACGTTAAAGATGCCCAGGTGGTCGAAATTGATGCGGAGACCTCCACTACGGCAACTCTTTCTTCTTTCACTCCCACCTTCCTCCCTTCCCTCGCGGCGCGGTTCAGGTGTCCACTGTGATATGTGAGACAGATACTGCGCCATTTCCTTTCCTCAAAAACCTACTTAATTTAAATCATAAGCTGTCGGAGTTCATTGGCATTGGTGTTGACAACGTTTTAGACTCCGACGATTTGAAGGCATAGATGACAGTCTCCCTGGATCAGTGGACGCCTCAATCGCGCTTTCAGATACGTGGGATAGTAAGAGAGAGATGCGAGAGAGAGCAATAGACCGCAGTGTTCATTGGGTGAGCGCGATGAACCACTAACTGCCACATATCGAGTGGCAGGGTGGGTGCGCTGCCTATCCAGTGCCCGGTACACATTCAACGTTACAGACGCCAAGCCGCATATAGTCGCCCGATACGCCACAGGTTTCGCTCTATAACCAGGTTCAGCAGCAGTTAAACCACAGCTAATTTTTATTAGAACCTCGGCTACGAATGGTACCGCATCCAACAGGTAGCGAGATGTGCCCAGCCGTGCCACCTGCTCACCAATGCTGCATTTGATGTTGTGAGGGCGTGACTTTTTCATCACCACCACGCGTACCACGCGTACAGTTCCTACAGTTCCACGCGTACAGTTTTTCAGCACCACGCGTACAGTTCCTTAGTGATAGAGCAATAGAGTGATAGAGCCTAGTGATAGACCAAATTTTCTGTCTTTTGGACCGGGTCATACATCCTGCATACCTGAGGTTCAAGCATAAAAGACATTAATACATGAATTGCAACCTGTTATCAATAGGAACCTCATACGTGAACTTCAGTCCCACAGCCCCTTTGCTGAACACGTTTAGAACTCTCTCTACTACTTCCACTTCAGTTTCTAATATATTAAATATTAGAACCTTTATGTTCTACGTAGGGGTCGTCATTTTTTTTTGTCATTCAAGTGGCGGCTGCTTGTCGAAAAATGGGTGCCGCAAACCTGCTGGGTGTGGTGGTGGTGAAAACGTTTTTGAATGCTCAAAGAGCGTTTGGGGATTAGAATACATGGCCCCGCTAATCCCTTCGGTTCCCTCCCTTTATTTCCCCGAACGGGCGCTCTTGGCTCCGTCCGTCGTCGGTCGCTGCCCCCGGGCGTCCTTCGCCGGGAATGCTCATCCCCAAACAACGAAGCATGAGAAAATAGCGCAGGCACTTTCTCAGCGCGGCATGCTTCTCTGAGGGTCGTCGTCTGGTCAATAGCGGATCGCAACAAGCTGAGTCATGACAACTTCCTCCCCCGCCAGACAGACGACATTCGGCGGATAGCAGTCACCGCTACTGCACAAAGAGACGACTTAGGCTACTTGCTTGCAGAAGTATGCCGGAAGCCCTCTGCCACTCGCAACGTTGTCTTTTTGACGTCGGCCAAACTCCTTGAGGCGTCTCTAAAACCTAAACCACGTTACCAAGCACTTAACTTCCCTCCGAGTACACCAGTTCAGTAGAGGAATTGCTACAATCTCGTTACTATCGCTGTTGAGAATAGCTCACACTGAAGCTTCTCAGGACCTACGCATGACGAGAAAACCAAGCCTGCCACGTTACACGTTTTTCCACAAAAACGCACGAAAAAACTTAAGTAGCAATTTTGGTACATGAAGAGCATCCCGGACCACTTATAAAGAACGGCTAAGTGCGTCCGCGTTTTCATGGAATGTGCCCTTGTACCTTATAAAAGGCAAACATCTCCAAAAGCTGCACAACTGAGTAAAAATCGCGAAGTGTACAAAAACCACTCAGCACTACCACTAAAACTTGAAACTTCCTTTGCCTTTGTGAACGGCCGGGAGGCAGGGAACAAAGTGTGTTTATTATCAGACAAGGGACTGCTTATAAGGGCAGGTACAAGCATGAGCATGCGCACTTGGTACCGTAAGGGAACGTGTTAACATGACAGTGCGCATACTTACATCTTCCTTCTTTTCGAAGAGAAAGAAAAACGAAAGAAAAAAAAGTACGCATATGCTTGGACCCTTCTGACTTAAATAAGGCACTTCTGAGGGAGCACTACCCCATGCCGACGTTAGAAGATATTCTACCGCAGCTGCATGAAGCAAAATTCTTTTCTACTCTTGATGCATCATCAGGATTCTGGCAGATCCTGATTGGCAGATCCTGATTCTGGCATTGTGCATAAGCTCCCGCTTATGCACAATGAGCACGCCCTACGGGCGATACAGAAACGGTACGTGCTACCTCAGACGCAGCTCACCCGAACGCCAACAACGCGTCGCGCCATGCAGCAGCCGTAACCGGCAGCGGCAAGACGCCGGCCCGTCTACCACCTGCGACTAAGGAGGCTCGCCTCGCAGTACAGCGGAGCAAGCAGCTGCCACCACTCCCACCTAACGCTATTCGAGTAGTCGTTCGCCCGCGAGGTGAACTACGACTCCTAGATGTCCCAGCACCCCGGCTCTTGAAGACAGTGCAGACCCAGCTCGATATCATTCCACCGGACGACTTCTGCCTGCGCGTCCACCCGACGAACAATACTTTCACCATGGCAACCACACATTTCCCAACAGTCGAGACTCTCAAGACGCTGACCTCTCTCACCATCGAAGGCAAAACACATCCCTGCGCGGCATACGTAGCACCACCACCGGGGGCTACCAGAGGAGTCATCACGAAGGCCTATGACGACGAGACGCCGGCGCAACTGTACCACGACCTGGTGAAAAGAAATCCTGAATACACCATTCTAGCAGCACGACGCATGGGCAAGACACACTCCCTCCTGATCACCTTCGACGAAACCACAGTACCTCACTCCATCAAATACATGGGAGCCATCCACCGCTGCACCCCATACCGTGGCAGTCCGGATGCCTGTACTAACTGCAGACAGCCGGGTCACCGCCACGGCGTATGCCCGAGTTCCAAGACAAATATCTGCCCCCGTTGTGGAACACAACACTCCCAAGAAGACACACTTTGCACGCCCAAGTGCATTCTGTGCGAGGGCCCACACCTGACAGGCACGGGATCCTGCAAGGGACGCAACATCCACCAGCCACGGAAACAGCCAAACCACCCACAAACGCAGCAGCACGACTTGGTCCTATCCAGAGAAAATTTTCCCCATTTGTCATCCGGACTCCCACAGCCCAACCAAAACAAACCAGCTTGGTCAGTGCAGTTGAAACAAGTCTGGGACACCTCGGCCACTGAGTGGGCTCACAAGGTCGCCAAGAGCCATGGGCTCGAAGCCACCTAGTATAATGCCCACTAGGGCTCAGTGCTGACAATAAACGTTTTCCAATCCAATCCAATCCGCCTCTTCACACAGGCACACGACATTCTTGCCTGCACAACCCAGTCTACAACAAGCCCTGGCAAAATCTCAGGAGGAGGCAGCAACGGCTAAAGCAGAAGCTACAGCAGCCCGAGCAGAAGCCGCCGCCTTGCGTCAACACATCGCCAAGCTGGAAGCCCAGATAAGTGCTCTTGCCGCTGGTTCTACCCTCCCACCTGCTGCCGCTCCTACCACATCCCAAACTCCTCCTCCCAACCCGCCTACCGCCGATACCTCGTCCTCCCACTCCGAGCCTAATTCCTCTCCTGATTTGCTAGCAATGGAGGCTGACACTGGTCCCTTTACAAATTCACCTCCGTGCACAAGGCCCTCTCCCTCCACACCCATCTCACTAAACAACATACCAACCCTGCTTGAATCATTTGCAGCTCGCTTTGAGGCAAAACTGCAGGAAGCTATAACTCGCATCAACGAGGAATACACACCCATCAAAGACGCAGTAATCCGCATAACACAAGACAACGCTATTCTTAACCCCCGATTCGATGTACTAACTCAAGGATTCTCTGAACGCTGTAACGATCTTGAGTCCCGACTCCCAAAGCGTGACCCCACACCAAACAGACGCAAGAAGCCCAAAGCACCGGAGGAACAGACCAACCCTATCCCTACCATAGTTCAGGGCTCCCAACCCCCCGTTACAGTTCCCTCCTCTATAGATTGTCATCATGGCAGTTCCACTCCGTAATCTTACACTCTGGCAGTGGAACTGCCGGGGATTTGGTCACAAGCGTCACGTAATCCACCAACTGCTGTCCTGCGCTGCAGGAACCCTCAACCCCACTCACCCTACCCGGCTATGCTCCTGTTCTGCCCACATCCCCCACACCCCCTCGGGTAGCATTTCTGGTTCGTCGTTCAATCACCACCATCTCCCATTCCATAGTGATTGCAGACATTGATCACCTTTTTATTGAGCTTGTGCCGCAACACACTCGAGCGAACAGTGTCTTCATCCTAAATGTTTATAGCCACCCTAAGTGCCATCAAGGTAACTTCGAACGCCTCTTTACGCTCGCGAAGCGCATAGCCAACAAGTGTCCCTTAGTCGTCGTGGGAGACTTTAACGCCCCACATACAGCCTGGGGTTACCCACACGACACACCGAAAGGACGTCGGGTATGGTTAGCTGCGCAACAAGCCGGTCTCTCCCTTCTCACAGACCCCACCTCTCCTACACGCACGGGAAACAGTGTCTGTAAAGACACTACGCCAGACCTCACGTTCGCACATCGCCTCCCTCACGCCACATGGTGCAACACACAAGAGAATCTTGGTAGTGACCATTTCATCATCGAGATTCTCTTACACATTCGACTACATCGCAGGCCTCTCAGAGGCTCCGCTCTTACAAAGTGGGACTCTTTCCGCTCATGTAGAACAGCACGCACTTTCGTCCCCATCACGGACATCACCGCATGGACCGAGCAGCTAAAAAGCGATGTCCGATCCGTAACTTGTACTCTACCCGAAGACTGCCCAAGCGACACAATTGACTCCGGCCTCCGACATTTATGGGCGGCTAAAACAGGCCTAGAGCGCCGCTGGCAAAGGCAGCGATGGAACCGGACACTTAAGCGTCGCCTCGCCCGCCTTAACAAAGAGATAGAAACACACGCAGCGAATCTTTCACGTCAGAACTGGGAATCTATCTGCAACAAGCTTGATGGCAATATGAGTGGGCCTCAGACCTGGAACCTTTTTCGGCACTTAATAGACTCCACTCACTCTAAGACTGCCCAGGGACACGCCCTCACCAAACTCATACATACTTCAGATATACCTCCACCAGACCTCCTCCAAGACCTTCGAAATCAATACTTCCCCACATACCCTCCTGCACACCACCCTGATTATGCAGGCCCCCCTAACGACCAGCTTGACCAACCCATTACAGAAGCAGAGGTCCAGGCTGAACTCCAGACGCTTAACACGTCCTCAGCCCCCGGCCCAGACGGGGTACATAACAAGGCTCTCAGGAATCTCGACGCACATTCCATTGCTGCACTTACAGAATACTTTAATGAGTGCTCGCGACTGGGCACCCTCCCACCACAATGGAAAGAGGCAAGAGTCATTTTCATACCCAAACCTGGCAAACCTCTGCTTACTTCTAACCTCAGACCCATCTCCCTCACATCTTCTGTTGGCAAACTCATGGAGCATGTACTCCAGCGCAGGCTTTGCCAATACCTAGAAAGCAACAATCTCATGCCCACTAGCATGTTTGGATTTCGACCAGGGCTTTCCACACAGGACGTCTTCTTGCAGCTAAAACATCACATTCTCGACTCACAGACCTCCGACACTAAAGCTATCCTGGGGGTGGATCTCACTAAGGCATTTGATAGCGTTACACACTCAGCTATCCTAGAAAACCTTACGACCCTGGGAGTCGGCGCCAGGATGTACAACTACATCCGAGACTTCCTCAGCCACCGCACAGCCACGCTTACCTTCGGCGACCACAGCCTACCAGGGATCACGCTGGGAGCACGAGGTACGCCCCAGGGAGCCGTCCTCTCCCCTATTTTATTCAACATAGCACTTCTTCACTTACCACAACAGCTAGCTCAAATTCCCGACATCCATTTCAGCCTCTACGCCGACGACATCACTGTCTGGGCAAACCATGGCAGCGATGCCGAAATAGAAGAACACCTACAATTGGCACTAACCACCATCGCCGCATATGTACGGGAGTGTGGCCTGACCTGCTCCCCTTCAATATCGGAGCGTTTCCTCTACCGGCCCAAGCAACACGATTCAGTCAATGCACCCATCTCCCTCGCCCTAGGTACCCATCCCATCCCATCCCATCCCACTAGTACACAAAATCCGCGTGCTAGGACTGGTTCTCCACTCCCACGGTGCGCACGGAGAAGTCATAAAGACACTTCAAACACACGCTCAACACACCACTCGACTGATTCGCCGCATAGCGAACCGCAGGGCTGGCCTACGCGAGCGAAACACGACTCGCCTCACCCAGGCTTACATCATAAGCCGCACAACATATGCCCTTCCATACTTACCCCTCAAACAGAAGGAGAGAGACCGGGTTAATGCGCTCCTACGTAGTTGCACGAGAACGGCTCTACGTCTTCCCCCCAGCACATCCAACGACCGACTTCTCAAACTAGGTGTACACAACACCTTTGAGGAGCTAAAAGAAGCTACCTTTATGGCACAACTATCCCGTCTATCCAGCTCAGAGGCTGGTCGTACTTTATTGTCCCAGTTGAGCCTGACCCCAATTACAGAGCCTACCGAGGGGGTCCCTCTTTCTGCTACCCTCCGCTCTAACCTCAACGTAACCCCCATCCCCAAGAACATGCACCCTGAGCGAGACAGGGAACGCAGAGTGGCAAGGGCTCGGGCCCTTCACGAACAGTATAGCGAGAACCATGAGGTGGTCTACGTGGACGCAGCGGAATATACGACAGGCTCCCGTATAGCCCTGGCGGTAGCCGACAATAATGCAAAGCTTCTAACCTTCAGCTCAATCATTACCAATTCGATCACAGAGGCAGAAGAGGCACCAATCGCGCTTGCTCTCATTTCTACATATGCCACAAAAATTATCTCCGATTCCAAATCTGCGATTTTAAATTATGCGAAGGGCTACATATCCAGCACCGCTGCTCGTTTACTGCGTTTCTGGCAGCCCCGGCGCCTCATCACCCTCATCTGGACGCCAGCACATGCTGGCCTCCCTGGCAACGAGGAGGCTCATTCCCTAGCCCGAGGTCTCACATTCCGGGCAGGAGTCGAGCCCCCTCTACGAGCCTCGGAGCGCCTGCTCTCCTTCCGTGATATTCTCTCGTACTACCGAGACAAACGAAGGGAATACGCACCCCCAGCTCCATCCCTCACCATACCGCAGGCTGCACATTGGCGACAACTACAAACCCGAACTGCTCCATACCCAATACTGCTGCATGCCCGATACCCAGACCAATTCCCGTCATCACGCAAACTTTGCGGCAAACCAGGAGACTTCTTACACACCCTCCTCACATGCCCCACCTTCCCTCATCTCCCATCACCAACCGCGGCGGAGTTTTACTGGGAGTCTCTTCTGACCAGCTCGTCCGCTCAAGACCAGCGCCGGATCATCTCCAGCGCTCACAGTAGGATTGCGCTCCAGGGGCTATCCTTCGCGTTGTAAGGGTGCCTCCTCCTCACATTGAGGATGCATCCAAGTGCCATGTAGGGGGCTTCGCCCCCACGATTTACATCATTGGCAATAAAAGTTTCCACCACCACCTACGGGCGATACAGATTTCTGCGCGTGCCGTTCGGCATCGCTTCAGCGCCGGAAATTTTTCAGCGGGTGATGCACCGGGTACTAGAGGGCTGGAAGGGCGTTGCTGTCGTTATGGACGACATATTGGTTTGGGGACAGTCGCGAGAGCAACACGACAGCAATTTAGTAGCTTTGCTGTCCCGATGTCGACAGCACAACTTGAAGCTCAATAAGAACAAGTGCAATTTCCTCCAGCCCAGAGTCCGCTACATGGGCCACATTCTGACTCCAGAGGGGCTGTGCCTGGACCCGAGCAGAGTCTAAGACATCATGCAAGTTCCGCAACCACAAAACCGTAAGGAACTGCAAGTTTTCCTCGGCATGATCAACTTCGTGGCGCGGTTTGTTCCTAACATATCCACGTTGTCAGCGCCGCTTCGCGAGCTGTTGAGAAAGGAATTAATCTGCCAGAATCCTGATGATGCATCAAGAGTAGAAACGAATTTCGCTACATGCAGCTGCGGTAGGATATCTTCTAACGTCGGCATGTGGTAGTGCTCCCTCAGAAGTGGCTTATTTAAGTCAGAAGGGTCCAAGCATATGCGTACTTTTTCTTTCTTTACTACTACAACCATGTGACTAGACCAGGAAGTCGATTCTGTTACCTTAGCAACGACGCAGTCGTGCTCCATCCGGTCCAGCTCAGCTCGGACGCGCTCCTGAAGTGCGATGGCGACTCGTCGCGCTGGCTTGACGGCGCCTCGAGCTTCAGGTTTCAGCTCCATGTGGTAGGCTACGTCCTTGATTTCTCCCAACCCCTGGAAAACATCTTCAAATCTTTCTACTATTTCCTTACTTTCCGAGGCGTCCACGGTGTTTATGCGGCCAATCAGCCCTAAGCATTCAGCCACCTTGCCGCTCAATGTAACAGGAACTGCTTGTTTCACGATAAAGAATAGCACAGTGGTAGTCTGCGCTGTACTGGCGACCTGAAGCTCAATCTTCTTCGTGGCCTTTTCTGTGTGCCCGAAAAACGACCGTAGCGTAGAGCAGCAGTCTTGTGCTGGCTTCATAGTTATGTTACTGAGCGTCGCTTCGGGCATGACGCGACAGTTGGCTCCAGTATCAATTTTGCAGCGTATGGCGGAACCTGCGATGTCGACAGTCGCTGACCAGCGGTCTTGGTCATCAATTGCATTGACTTCCAGGGTTTGAAGGAAGTAACCCTCGTCCTCTGCCATTTCGACCTGTTTTATCTTGCATTCTTGGCCCCTCGGTCTTGCTTGTTGACGACATCCACGCGCGAAATGATTTCGGCCGCCACACTTGTTGCAGCGCTTTCCTTGCGCAGGGCACTTTCCTTTTCCGTGCTCCGTGAAACAGCAGTTCGGGCAAATTTCGAGGCTAGCTTTCGATTTCACTGCATGTATGGCGGCCTCATCTGTTCCGCTCACTTCTGCCTCCCTGATCTCGTTAAAATGCTCTTTCGCTTGCTCCCTTGCTCGGCATATTTCCACTGTTTTGGCATACGACGGATTTTCAGACAGAAGTTTCTGCTGCAGGTTCTTGTCTTTAACTCCTAGAATTATTCGACTGCGCAGTAGTCTGTCCTATAGCTCTCCGAATTCGCACAAGCGAGCAAGACTTTGGATATCGATTAGCCATTCGTTAAAAGATTCGCCCTCACGTTGATCTCGGGAGCCGAAACGAAACTCGTTGAATGTTAAATTCTTCGCTGGTTTGTAGTGGGCCTCAAATTGTTCAATCAGCTTATCGAGGTCTTTATTTTCGTCCTCATTTGCGAAATCGAAGGTATAGAACACCCGCCTTGCTTCTTCTACAATCGTCACAAGAAGGGTTGCTGCCTGAACGTCTTTAGGCTGCTTCCTTAGTCCGGTCGCCGTAGAAAACAGAGTAAACTCACTTTTCCAGATGATCCAATTCTGGTAAGCGTCACCCGTACTTTCCAGTGGCTTTGGCGATGGAAGAACCGTCGAGGCCATGCTTCTTTCTCTAGAGGGTACTAGGGGTGCAGCTGAACGAGGGGCGGCGAAGAACAGCGGTGAACGCGGCTTGCGAAACGCGTCGCCGCCCCACTTCTGACACCATGTGAACGGCCGGGAGGCAGGGAACAAAGTGTGTTTATTATCAGACAAGGGGCTGCTTATAAGGGCAGGTACAAGCATGAGCATGCACACTTGGTACCGTAAGGGCACGTGTTAACATGACAGTGCGCATACTTACAGCCTTCAACCCTTTCTCCTTTTTTTAGAGTTGAGTAAATGCAGCAACAAAATGGCAAACACTTATTCTCCGAACTTCCCATTCTTCAGCCGCGCCCTGCGCATTCGCGGTCGGATGGCCCGTCTGCTATCCGAGGCTTCAAAAAAACTGAGAAGTTGATTAGTGCCGCCTGCGCGCGACCTACAGCAAAACGGGCGCCTCCTCCATTCTTGGGTCTCTGCATGTCGTGTCCCCCTCGGACTCACGCGCGCTCTGCGGCGCCTTTTTGTGTGGCGGCCGCGCACTATTCTCCCTAGCACGTCGCATGCGTCACGTGTTCAAGGGCAATGCCGTCTGTGCTCCCAGAGGTGTCCACCAGAATTCGGACTGCTACCGGACCGCACGGGAGCGAAGAAGGACCCCCCAATTTCCACTTCAGCCATGGCTACAACACCAGCCCCCATTATTTTACACCAGCCCGGACTGCCGCCCACGTTCAACGCTTCACCGGGCGACGATCCTGGGGAATGGCTAGAACAGTTTGAACCTGTCGCCGTGTTCGACAGTTGGGACGACCAGACTAAAATGAGCCATGTTTTCTTTGACTTAGAAGGACCAGTGAGAATTTGGTTCGAAAACAACGAAGCTTCTCTAGCGACGTGGGAATTATTCAAACGGGAGTTCCTGAAGGCCTTCACGAGCATCATCAGGAAAGAAAGAGCTCAGCTGCTTCTGCGATCACGCGTCCAAAACCCGAACGAGTCAGTTGCCGCATACGTAGAAGATATGAAGCGCCTTTTTCGACGAGTCGATCTTGACATGACGGAGGAGAAGAACGTGAAGCTTTTGATGCGTGATGCTAAAGAGGGACTTTTCGGCGGCCTGACCCGCAACCCACCGAAGACGGTCGCGAAATTCACCAGTGAAGCAGCCGCCATTGAGAGAACCTTGGAAGCACGAGCCCGTCATTTTCCTCGACAGCCCCAAGTTACCTCGACTGCCCTCTCGGATGGCACAGCATTCGGAGGCAACCTGCGCGATGTTATCCGAAAAATTGTGCGGGAAGAGCTGCGTCGCCTGCTACCATCTTCCAACCAGCCTCAAGTAGCGACCCTTGAGAAAATCGTACGCGAAGAAGTGCGGCATGCGCTTGGCACCCCGTCATCTTCGCCTCCAGCTGAAGCTCCAGCCTTAACCTACGCCGCTGCACTACGCACTGCTCAGCCCCAACGCGAGAGCCGAAGTCCGCCTCTTCGACGTGAACCAGCTGTCCCCGCACGCCGTCCCCCTGCCCCCGCCCGCCCAGCCTACGAACGACGCCCAAGCCCCAGGAAGTGCGACGCTTGGAGGACTCCCAACAACCTCCCGTTCTGCTTCCATTGCGGCGAAGCCGGTCACATACTTCGCCACTGCCCGTACAGGCGCATCGGCCTGCGTGGTTTCGCCATCGAGGCCCACGACCATTCCCCGGCCAGCGACCAGGCGAAATCGATGACTACCTGCAAAGGGGGGAGTACGCGTCGTCAAGCCGTCTTTCCCGCTCGCCGTCGCCGTCCACCGCACGTTTTGCATCACCGGGCCGCAGCTACTCCGCGGCTGTCCGGGAAGGTCCACTAGCCCACGTAGGGGAAACTAAACAAAGCAACCTGTGGAGGTCAGGTTGCTTGCCAAGGAAACGACGAAGATCCTCCAGCGACCACGCCGTATGAAGACGTCGCACCCACTACGCCGACACCGCATACGACAACCTCGACCACGACGCGAACCACCTTCAAAACGACGCCGTCATCAGGAAAAGCTTCGACCACATGCCCCACCCACAATTCATATATCCGACGAAGCCGTGACCTAACGCCGAAGACGACGCGCAACGCCAGAGCAAGGACATCCGACTTAGAAGTGGTTATCGACGGCCGGAAAGTCACCGCTCTAGTCGACACAGGAGCCAATTATTCGGTCATGAATGGACCATTCGCTACGCAGCTGAGGAAGGTAACGACCGCTTGGGACGGCCCACAAATTCGCAGCGCAGGGGGCCACCTCATTCCGCCATCAGGACGATGCACAGCGCGAGTGACTATCAAGGGACATACTTATCCCGCGACCTTCGTAGTGACACGGCAATTTTCCCGCGAAGTGATCTTGGGCATAGCTTTCCTTAATGACCACCAGGTGATCATCGACCTGCGATCCACGATGATCACACTTTCCACGGACGAAGCCATCCCATCGATGAGAACTCCGGAACATCACGTTGCGCTTAGTGTCCTGGAGGAGCAAGTGAGTGTCCCACCCCGCTCAAGCGTCATCATCACCGTAGGCGGCACGGAAGCGAATAACACTGAAGCCTTTATGGGGGGAACATGCAGTTGCTTCTCGACCGAGGATTCGGCATCGCAAGAGGCATCGCACATTTCCGCAACGGACAAGCCGAAGTACTGCTGACTAACTTCAGCGAAGAATACCGGCACGTTAACACAGGAACGACGATTGCATTCCTCGACGAAATATCCGACGTACGAGGCTTCTTCGCGCTCTCCGACCCATCCGTAGGAGATTCGCCTGACCAAGAGAACTCGCCCAGTTTCGACATAAACCCAGCCCTGCCCCGGAACAGACAAGACCAGATCCGCAATCTCCTTCGAAGCAACAGCGAGTGCTTCTCGTCATCGCCGAAGGTCCCACAAACGCCGATTGCCAAAAATCGCATTATAACCGACCAGCAGGCCCGACCTCCCCGCCAGAGCCACTACCGAGTGTCGCCGCGAGAACGACAAGCCATCCGGGACCAAGTGGAAGAAATGCTGCGCGACGACGTTATTCAGCCTTCAAAGAGCCCTTGGGCGGCACCTGCTGTTCTAGTGAGAAAGAAAGACGGTGCACTTCGATTCCGCGTTGATTACGGGCGCTTGAACAACATCACAAAGAAGGACGTCTACCCCCTCCTTCGCATCGACGACATACTGGACCGGCTCTGCAACGCCAGATATTTCTCATCGATGGACCTCAAGAGCGGCTACTGGCAAATTGAGGTCGATGAAAAAGATCGCCTTAAGACCGCATTCATCGCTCCAGATGGCCTTTTCGAGTTCAAGGTGATGCCATTTGGTCTCTGTTCCGCACCAGCCACATTTCAGCGAGTAATGGATACAGTGCTGGCAGGCCTGAAGCGGCAGATTTGTCTGGTATATTTAGATGGCGTCGTTGTCTTCACCTCGAACTTTGAGGAACACCTAAAAAGGCTTCGAACAGTACTAGACGCAATCAAATCGTCTGGCCTAACTTTGAAAGCAGAGAAGTGCCACTTTGCCTATGAAGAGCTGCTGTTTCTAGGCCACATCGTTAGCAAGGACACATCGTTAGCAAGGACGGAGTACGGCCAGACCCGCAGAAAACCGCTGGTATCACAATGTTTCCACCGCCGGCCGATAAGAAAGCTCTGCGCAGATTCCTCAGACTGTGCGCGTACTACCGACGATTTGTGAACAACTTTTCGCGCATCGCCGAGTCACTGACCCACCTGACCCACCTGACACCTGACCTACCATTTAAATGGGAAGCGCCGCAAGTGGAAGCCTTCAAGGAACTTCAGCGTCGTTTACAGACCCCACCGATCCTCGCGCACTTCGATGAAAAGGCCGAGACTGATATTCATACCGACGCAAGTAGTGTGGGTCTAGGCGCTGTCCTCGTTCAAAAAAATTGACAGAATGGAGAAGGTCATCGCGTACGCTAGCCGTTCCCTGTCGAAAGCCGAAGCTCATTATTCGACAACTGAGAAGGAGTGCCTTGCCATCACCTAGGCTACATCGAAATTCCGCCCCTACCTGTACGGACGACCGTTCAAGGTGGTCAGCGATCACCACGCAATGTGCTGGCTCGCCAATTTGAAAGAATCCTCCCACCGCCTCGCTCGATGGAGCCTGCTGCTCCAGGATGCTTACAAGTCCGGACGCAAGCACTCTGACGCCGAGCCCCTGCAGATGCACCGCCACTGGACGACAATGAGGACGCCTTCCTGGGACCCATCAGCTCCCGCTCTTTTGCACAGCAGCAACGCTCGGACCCCGACATAAAATGCCCCACCGAATACTTGGCAGGCAAGGTTTGTTCACCCCCCGCCTCGTTCAAGCGAGGATTGTCTTCGTTCTGTTTACAGAACGATGTCCTCGTGAAGAAGAACTTTGCAGCGAACAAGACAGCCTACCTCGTTGTTGTACAGGCGCCCAAATCTTTAACTGGCGTGCGCGAGCGGCGACTTTTCTGTGCGTCAGCGCCGTATGACGGGGCGAAGTTGGAAACAGGATGAGGCTAAGCGCATGCTCACAAAGCACGCTCGGCTGGGCCCGTCGTCTGCCAGGCTGTTCCTTCTTAAGGACGCTACCCCTTATTATCGCGTTTCGACGAGCAGGCAGCGTGAGTAGACGAATGGTTTTGCTCGCATTTTACGTTCCGAAGAACAGCGTTGTAGCAACCAAGTGAGGAAATAAAACTGAAAGATAGGCCGTACACTCCCAATCATGCGATAAGCCTGACAAGCAAAGTAACTGATGTGTTACTTGCTGACGCGAAAGCTTTTTTTTCATCTGCACGAAGGGCGCTTATCAACACTCCGCGTGCTTTATGCTTCAGCGTGGCGACGAAACTAAAAGGCCGCTGGGAAACTGAAGTTGGTTGGTTGGTTTATGGGGTTTAACGTCCCAAAGCGACTGAGGCTATGAGAGACGCCGTAGTGGAGGGCTCCGGAAATTTCGACCACCTGGGGTTCTTTAACGTGCACTGACATCGCACAGTACACGGGCCACGAATTTCTCCTCCAAAGAAATTCAACCGCCGCGGCCGGGATCGAACCCGCGTCTTTCGGGCCAGCAGCCGAGCACCATAGCCACTGAGCCACCGCGGCGGCTGGAAACTGAAGTGAAGCTGCTCTGCAGCCGTGCTCGCAGCAGTTCGGAACAGTTATCATGATGCCACTCTGTGTATGTCAAGCGGCAAGGATCTGAATTATAGGGATGTCATTCGGCGCCTCATCGCACAAGGAGATGCTAAAGCAACTGGAGTGGCTGGGGCTTCTGTGGGCAGAATCATACGTGCCTACTGGGATGAAGGTCGGATCGAAGATGCTCCTCGCTACCTCACCAGGAAAACAAAAGAAGACTTGCAGATTGTTGCCTGAGCTAGTGATAACCCTTTAATAACGAAATTGTCCCATGTTCTCCATTCATAATGATAACGACCCATGTTCTCCGGCTTATCGCATAATTGGGCGTGTTCGGCATATCTTTCAGTTTTATTTCCTCGCTTGGTTGCTACAACGATTTTCTTCGGAACGTAAAATGCGAGCAAAACCATTTGCCTACTCACGCTGCCTGCTCGTCGAAACGCTATAAGAAGGGGCGACGTCCTTAAGAAGGAACAGCCTAGCAGACGACGGCCCCAGATGAGCGGGCTTTGTGAGCATGCGCTTAGCCTCATCCTATTTACAACTTCGCTCCGTCATATGGCGCTGACGAACAGAAAGGTCGCGGCTCGCGCACGCCAGCTAAAGATTTGGGCGCCTGTACCTGTAAGTCTGCGCGGAGAAGTTCTTCAGGCCTCACACGACGAGCCGACAGCTGGGCATCTCGTGTTTTCTCGCACCCTCCAGCGCATTCAAGACAAGCATTACTGGCCCCGACTGTCTGCTGATGTCGCACATTATGTGAAAACCTGCCGAGATTGTCAGCGACGAAAGACCCCTCCACCACCGACCAGCAGGATTTCTGAACAAATCGGCATGGACTTGCTTGGCCCTTTCCCGAAATCAACATCTGGAAATAAGTGGATCAATATAGCGACCGACTACCTGACCCGCTACGCCGAGGCAAAAGCCCTACCGAACGGAACAGCAGCATAAGTCGCCAAATTTTTCGTGGAGTACATTCTTCTGCGACATGGCGCCCCTAATGTGCTCATCGCTGACAGAAGAACAGCATTCACGGCGGAACTGACGCAAGCCATCCTCCATTACAGCCAAACCAGCCACCGGAACACAACTGCATATCATCCGCAGACCAACGGACTGACCAAGCGCCTCAACAAAACCATCGCCGATATGCTCGCCATGTATGTCGATGCCGAACACAAGACCTGGGACGTCATCTTGCCTTACGTAGTCTTCGTCTACAACACCGCAGTGCAGGAGACCACCCAGATGACATCTTTTAAGCTCGTTCATGGCAGAAAGGCCACGGCCACGCTGGACGCCATGCTGCCGAACGTTACCGAGGAAGATAACGTCGACGTCGCCGCCTACCTTCAACGCGCAGAAGAAGACTGAAGACTTGTCCGATTAAGGATCAAAGACCAGCAGCGGACCGACGCCAGACGCTACAACCTATGAAGACGCAACGCGGAATACAAGCCAGGAGACCGAGTCTGGGTTTGGACGCCCATTCGCCGCTGAGGACTGAGTGAAAAGCTTTTGCGCCGCTATTTCGGCCCGTACAAGGTTCTTCGTCTGCTAGGTGAATTGGACTATGAAGTCGTCCCTGACCAAATGACTGCATCCCAGCGACGCCGCGTACGACCACAAGTAGTCCACGTCGTACGCCTAAAGCCCTATCATGCACGCTAAAGGACGCCGTGTTTCCACATTCGGTGTTTTTTTTTTTGGCAGAATCTGTTTTTGATTGTTTATAGCCGCGTTATGTTCCAAAAGCATCGAGTCGATGCTTCTTTGAGAGTGGAGTAATGCCGCGAGTCTTTGTAGCGTTTGTTTGTTGTGTTTATTTGTTCTTGTTTCAAGGCTGCCGGCACGTCGCTTTATCGCTTCTTTTGTGACGCAAGACGCGCCTAGATTTATCTCGATTGATCGCATCCAGGCGGAGACGATTCTACTTTGCGCCAGAATGTTCTAGTAACTTTCCAAGCTTTATCTCGAATGTTCGCTATCAGCTTTAAAGAGAGCGCGGCCGACAGCGGCGGGCATTCTGTTCGACGACCGCCGAGCGCGCTTGTTGCTACGCCGCCGCCGAGTGATTCAGTTCTTTGCGGGCGCAAGTCAGCCCAAATAAAGAGTTTCGTTTCGAAGACGTTCTCGCTGTCTTCCTGCTCGCCGTACTACAGTCACCACCAAGGTAGATGTACTATGGTAGCGTAGGCTGCATAGAAGCCCATACGTTCAAAACATGGCGGCTTGTGGTTCGCAGCCAGCGCCGTCTTCGAAATGCGTGGACAACTAAAAAGTGACGTCATAGTTTAAAAAAAAAACGCGACGTCAAAGTAACGTGTTTTAGTGACGTCATATTCGTGACGTCAGCGTCACGTGCTGCTTGGCGGGAAAAATAAACTGCTGAACGCCGCGACGCTTCAGCGCGACACCCGACACGAGAACGAAGAAAGAAGACACGACGAGTGCCGACCACCAACACTATTTTTAGGTAGTCAGTTCTCGTTGTGCCTTTTTCCTTCGTCCTCGCCTCAGGTGTCGCGCTGAATGTGGCAGGTGTAGCGCTGAAACGATGAAATGTGACGCCGCCAGACAGGTTATCGCTCGCACATCGTGCAACCGCACACCTCTTTTTTGCGTACGGGGGCCCCATGGCCACAGACGATGCCCTTCTGGGGCAAAAGCGACAGAACCGCACCCAACCGAACGAAACTACACAGAAGCGCTGGCAAAAGGGAAAAGCGGAAACTGTACACGAACGAAGCACACCAAGAACTCGAGCAACAAGCACGAAGAAAAAGTAGGGCTAGCAGAATCGAGTTTCAAACAAAAGCAAGCAGAATGGTCAAAAGATATGACCAGGGTATTACATCAGATCACCGTCAACCTTGGCATCGTCCCGCTGCCATTTCCGCTGCTCTGAGCGAACGCTGTCATAAAATTTTTACAAAGCAAGCGCTATACTTTCTAACAAAATGCACACAACTAAAGCATTTTAAAACGGAATCACTGCAATTGTTTTTGAATGCTTTTGAAAAACAAAATATGTCCTAATTATTTTCCTCTTCTAGTCGTGTTTGTCCACTCATTTCATTTTGGCGCTTCAGTTCCACCACTAATTTGATGTCGCTAGCACTTGGTTCTGGACCGCATTCAAGCCCCGGCTTCGCGACCTATTTCAATTGACCTTGGTCACCACTACGTGGCCATATCCCACCGCTGATCACCAGTTATTACGGGGCGTGTACCAGCATCCCACCGTTGTCACCGATTGTTGGGTCGCACAGGATAACTCGAACCCGGGCTCCGTTTGTTAGCGTGTTGTGTCGTCGGGCTGGCGAAAGTCTAGAGCTTCGGAGTTCGGTAAAAGAAAAACAAGCGGGTTTAATTGCACTTTTATTAAACTTATATACATACTGAAGATTAGAAGAGGAAGAATCAAAATTTTAAGAGTTCATAACGTCGAGCGTCTGGATGAGCCTTTTCGGCAAGGCCCAAAGCGTCCTTTCACACCCAGCACTGTCTTTAAATCTCCTAAGGTTCCACCCCTCCCTCAGGCGGGGGCCAATCAAACACGAGGCACATTTCCCCAACTTAGGCACCAATCAAATTTCCACAGCACTGTAGCACGTGGCGACACTAGTTGCACAGTCAACCGGCGGAAACGGGAGAGGAGAATTGCAAGTCCGCTGCAAACTCCGGCAGTGCAGCAACATGGTTGCAAGCGGCTCTGTGTCACCGAAAACACGTGTGGTCCTTGCAAAGCCGCGGGCCTCAAAAGCGGCGACGAGCTGTCTACGTTGTGGTCGACTCTTGACGAAAACGGCTAATCCCTTCGGCTCCGTCCCTTTATTTCCCCGAACGGGCGCCCTTGCTTCCGTCCGTCGTCGGTCGCTGTCCCCGGGCGTCCTTCGCCGGGAATGCTCATCCCCAACCAGCGAAGCGTGAGAAAATACTGCAGGCACTTTCTCAACGCGGCATGCTTCTTTGCGGTCGTCGTCCAGTCAAACGCGGGTCGCAAACTGAGTCATGACACCCGTCACAAAACGATCTACATGCCTACGTATTCTCTCCAGTATATCTATGTTCTTTCTTGTTGCCAAGTTCCATAACAGGCACGCATACTCTAAGATCATGTGAAAATTTGCATTATACAAGGCTTATTTTAAGTCCAGTGGAGCATGCCTGAAGTTGCGGCGCAAAAAGTTCAACACCCGGCGAGCCTTTGGCGTTACTTTATATGAGTCTTGCAGGACTTCGTACTCGAAAAAAAAAACGCCTAGGTCTTTGAACTCTGTCTCAAAGGACAAAGCGATGTTATTGTTAAGTTAATCTTTAAAGAAAGGCTGCTTGTTATATCGTGAACCTTGTCGCATTGCACTTTTAAATATTGTTTCATGCCCCACGTAATGCACCCTGATATGACAGAGCAGACACCCTGGAAGAAGTCGCGGTCATTTTCGCAGCCAACAACATCTTGATAGATGCAGCTAGTCTGATGTGCAAGAAGTTTGGGCAAGAACATTACTCAAGTGCCCCCCCCCCCCCCCCCCCCGAAAAAAAAACGAATATAGCGCCGAACAAAACCTTCAGGGACGCCATATAAGACATTTACGGAAGATGCCGATATTCCAACGAGAACCATTCGCTGTCTTCTATCAAGTACATAAGCTTCAATCCAGATCATAATTTTGGCAGGTAGGTTAAGAACTGAGAGCTTCTGTAACAGCAATGTGTGCGTGACCGGAGTAAACGACCTGAGGAAATTCAAGAAAACGCATTTTACTTGCTCACCAGGGTTGACTTAAGAGGCGATGTCATGTGTACTATGAGCTGTGGGCCCCATGAAAGACTGAGTCTGAAATACATTAAAACAGATGCTTGGGCAAGTTGGTAACTCATTTTCACCGGAACAGCGCGCACTAAGACACGGACAAGAAGGGAGACACGACACACGCGAGCGCTGACTTTCAACTGGTATTTATTGTTTGGAACGAGGCATATATACACAGTTCCAACAACACAAGGAAAACAACCATCCATTCATAGATTCATAGTCAATTCATGCATGTCACACTGAACAAGGACGATAACAACATTATCATTTTCCCTTCTCTAAAAATGCCAATTCTTTTGAACTGATCGATAAAGAGGGGCTACTGACGCATGCGTCTTTAGACCAGGTGTTGTGCGCTGCTTCGATTAATTCGCGTGTTAATTGGTCACTGTGTTTACTTAAAATTCGTGTGCTAGTGAAGTCAGGGTGGCAAGTTTTGTTTTCACAGTCTCTACAATGAATCCCGAGATGCCCTTTTACTGTGTTATGCACGTTATTATTGTGCTCCTTCAGGCGTTCATTGAGGCATCTCCCCGTCTGACCCACATACAGCTTGCCGCATGACAAGGGAATGGCATACACTACACCTTGTTCACATGACACGAATCGATTTTCATGCTTGATGTCGCAATCTCTGGGAACGAAATCAGTATTAACCATTTTGCACATCTTCCCAAGCTTATCTGGAGCCGAAAATATAACCTTAACTCGTGCTCTATTCGCTATCTTTTTTAGTCTGTGGGAGAAATGATGAATGTAAGGTACAACAGTAAATTTTTCTTTTTCCTTCCGCGTCTCTGAATCTGCCTGCTTCCCTTTTCCACTTTTGCTCAAGCTACTGAGAATAGATTCGGACACTGATACTAGTAGCTGCTTGGGATAACCAGCCTTAACGAGCCGATCGGTTTGGAGAAGGAAACTATCTTGCATGGAGTGCATGCAGGATTTGGTAAGCGCGTTGTGATAGCTTGACTTCACCACGGCACGTTTCACCAGCTTAGAATGAGATGACGTGAAAGAAAGCAATGGCTTTCTGCTTCGTGGCTGGTAAGACCAACACATGTGATGGTGCATTAATCTGAGTTTGAGGTCTAAAAATTGGATGACATTGTTTTCTGGCACTTCAGTAGTTAGTATGAGGGGATGAAGGCACTCAACAAAGTTAGCTTTGATCTGCGTAAAGACTGCGTCAAATTCTTCCACATTAGAGTCTATAAGAACGAGAAAATCATCTACATATCGAAAACATTGTACAACCTTTGACCCTTTCAATTTTTCTTGAAGCATTCTACCCTTTTGTGCTAACAACAAGTCACTAAGCACGGGAGCTATGCATGACCCGATGCAAACTCCTCGTTTTTGCAGGTAAAACTCACCATCCCAGGAAATGAAGGTAGAAGTTAAATACACTTGAAGTAGTTCTAAAAAGCCTTCGGCGGATATGCCGTTCTTGTTTTGGAATTCAATTACTCCTTGCTGGTCAATACATTCTTCTAAGCACGCGAAGAGCTCGTCATGTGGTAGTGAATAATATAGGTCCTTGACGTCAAAAGAGCAGGCCATCAGTCCCTTGTTCTTGTTAGTTTCTAAAAACTGGATTACATCCTGCGAATTTTTTACCTGGAAAGGATCGTCCAACGTGAGCGAATTTAAGATCTTCTTTAGAAAAACGGCTACATTTTTCTGCCATGTGCCTCTCTCAGATACGATCACACGAAACGGACACTCTGGTTTGTGGGTTTTTGCACTAAAAAACACTTGTAAACTAAGGCCTTCACTTTTATCGGCTCTTTTCGTTAACAGATCAAGGTTAAGTTTTTTGCACACTCTCTTGGCCTTAGCTTTAATTCTTTTCAGATTAAGGTTCTTGGCCACAGAAAACGAAGACAGAATAGCTTCTTTACCCTTCTTGACGTACAAATGGGAGGGTAGCACTAGGAATCCCCCTTCCTTGTCGGCTGGGAGCAAACACAGCGAATTTCCCTTCAAATAGGACACAGTTCGCCGAACCGAGACGGTGTTCACTGGGGCCTTGCAACGCAGAAGCGCATCAACTCCTTCAGACACGCACCTATCGGATTCTGCCACCGGTGCCAACCTGGACACCTGCCTCACCATGCTCAGAAGTTCTGCGGGCGACCTTTTGGGTTCCGTGACGTACTTCGCTCACGTTCGCTCACGTTGGACGATCCTTTCCAGGTAAAAAATTCGCAGGATGTAATCCAGTTTTTAGAAACTAACAAGAACAAGGGACTGATGGCCTGCTCTTTTGACGTCAAGGACCTATATTATTCACTACCACATGACGAGCTCTTCGCGTGCTTAGAAGAATGTATTGACCAGCAAGGAGTAATTGAATTCCAAAACAAGAACGGCATATCCGCCGAAGGCTTTTTAGAACTACTTCAAGTGTATTTAACTTCTACCTTCATTTCCTGGGATGGTGAGTTTTACCTGCAAAAACGAGGAGTTTGCATCGGGTCATGCATAGCTCCCGTGCTTAGTGACTTGTTGTTAGCACAAAAGGGTAGAATGCTTCAAGAAAAATTGAAAGGGTCAAAGGTTGTACAATGTTTTCGATATGTAGATGATTTTCTCGTTCTTATAGACTCTAATGTGGAAGAATTTGACGCAGTCTTTACGCAGATCAAAGCTAACTTTGTTGAGTGCCTTCATCCCCTCATACTAACTACTGAAGTGCCAGAAAACAATGTCATCCAATTTTTAGACCTCAAACTCAGATTAATGCACCATCACATGTGTTGGTCTTACCAGCCACGAAGCAGAAAGCAATTGCTTTGTTTCACGTCATCTCATTCTAAGCTGGTGAAACGTGCCGTGGTGAAGTCAAGCTATCACAACGTGCTTACCAAATCCTGCATGCACTCCATGCAAGATAGTTTCCTTCTCCAAACCGATCGGCTCGTTAAGGCTGGTTATCCCAAGCAGCTACTAGTATCAGTGTCCGAATCTATTCTCAGTAGCTTGAGCAAAAGTGGAAAAGGGAAGCAGGCAGATTCAGAGACGCGGAAGGAAAAAGAAAAATTTACTGTTGTACCTTACATTCATCATTTCTCCCACAGACTAAAAAAGATAGCGAATAGAGCACGAGTTAAGGTTATATTTTCGGCTCCAGATAAGCTTGGGAAGATGTGCAAAATGGTTAATACTGATTTCGTTCCCAGAGATTGCGACATCAAGCATGAAAATCGATTCGTGTCATGTGAACAAGGTGTAGTGTATGCCATTCCCTTGTCATGCGGCAAGCTGTATGTGGGTCAGACGGGGAGATGCCTCAATGAACGCCTGAAGGAGCACAATAATAACGTGCATAACACAGTAAAAGGGCATCTCGGGATTCATTGTAGAGACTGTGAAAACAAAACTTGCCACCCTGACTTCACTAGCACACGAATTTTAAGTAAACACAGTGACCAATTAACACGCGAAATAATCGAAGCAGCGCACATCGCCTGGTCTAAAGACGCATGCGTCAGTAGCCCCTCTTTATCGATCAGTTCAAAAGAATTGGCATTTTTAGAGAAGGGAAAATGATAATGTTGTTATCGTCCTTGTTCAGTGTGACATGCATGAATTGACTATGAATCTATGAATGGATGGTTGTTTTCCTTGTGTTGTTGGAACTGTGTATATATGCCTCGTTCCAAACAATAAACACCAGTTGAAAGTCAGCGCTCGTGTGTGTCGTGTCTCCCTTCTTGTCCGTGTCTTAGTGCGCGCTGTTCCGGTGAAAATGAGTTACCAACTTGCCCAAGCATCTGTTTTAACGAATTTCATTTCTAGTACATCGGGCCCTATTAATTGTCTGTCCGTCCATCCATGTATTCTCGTCACCTACATTGCTGTCGCCGTATGCAACGCTCGATCATTGGCTTTTCTCGTCAAGGAAAAACGTGTTCCAACGTACGTTCTGCAGCTGTTTGGAGGATTCCAGCCTTCGCATGGTCATTGCTCAAAAATTTGTCACATCCTGAAGGCTGAATGGAACAGACAAGCTCGGTTTTACAGGCGCAGTCTTTTTCTTCTGCTGCAAAGAACCGAAGCCCCACCACATAGAAAGAAGAAATGGAAAGAGCTTTCTGATTTAGCGAACACAACGGCTGACTTCTTGTGGCACCAAACCCTTTTCCAGCTCCGGGCATCACCGGCCAGAAAGAAGCACTCGACAGGGAATGTAATCCACACCGCAGGGAACGTGTCGCTGCCTACAGAAGTGCGTCGTGTTCTCTCCCAGGGGCCGAAGTACGCCACGGAACCCAAAAGGTCGCCCGCAGAACTTCTGAGCATGGTGAGGCAGGTGTCCAGGTTGGCACCGGTGGCAGAATCCGATAGGTGCGTGTCTGAAGGAGTTGATGCGCTTCTGCGTTGCAAGGCCCCAGTGAACACCGTCTCGGTTCGGCGAACTGTCTCCTATTTGAAGGGAAATTCGCTGTGTTTGCTCCCAGCCGACAAGGAAGGGGGATTCCTAGTGCTACCCTCCCATTTGTACGTCAAGAAGGGTAAAGAAGCTATTCTGTCTTCGTTTTCTGTGGCCAAGAACCTTAATCTGAAAAGAATTAAAGCTAAGGCCAAGAGAGTGTGCAAAAAACTGAACCTTGATCTGTTAACGAAAAGAGCCGATAAAAGTGAAGGCCTTAGTTTACAAGTGTTTTTTAGCGCAAAAACCCACAAACCAGAGTGTCCCTTTCGTGTGATCGTATCTGAGAGAGGCACATGGCAGAAAAATGTAGCCGTTTTTCTAAAGAAGATCTTAAATTCGCTCACGTTGGACGATCCTTTCCAGGTAAAAAATTCGCAGGATGTAATCCAGTTTTTAGAAACTAACAAGAACAAGGGACTGATGGCCTGCTCTTTTGACGTCAAGGACCTATATTATTCACTACCACATGACGAGCTCTTCGCGTGCTTAGAAGAATGTATTGACCAGCAAGGAGTAATTGAATTCCAAAACAAGAACGGCATATCCGCCGAAGGCTTTTTAGAACTACTTCAAGTGTATTTAACTTCTACCTTCATTTCCTGGGATGGTGAGTTTTACCTGCAAAAACGAGGAGTTTGCATCGGGTCATGCATAGCTCCCGTGCTTAGTGACTTGTTGTTAGCACAAAAGGGTAGAATGCTTCAAGAAAAATTGAAAGGGTCAAAGGTTGTACAATGTTTTCGATATGTAGATGATTTTCTCGTTCTTATAGACTCTAATGTGGAAGAATTTGACGCAGTCTTTACGCAGATCAAAGCTAACTTTGTTGAGTGCCTTCATCCCCTCATACTAACTACTGAAGTGCCAGAAAACAATGTCATCCAATTTTTAGACCTCAAACTCAGATTAATGCACCATCACATGTGTTGGTCTTACCAGCCACGAAGCAGAAAGCCATTGCTTTCTTTCACGTCATCTCATTCTAAGCTGGTGAAACGTGCCGTGGTGAAGTCAAGCTATCACAACGCGCTTACCAAATCCTGCATGCACTCCATGCAAGATAGTTTCCTTCTCCAAACCGATCGGCTCGTTAAGGCTGGTTATCCCAAGCAGCTACTAGTATCAGTGTCCGAATCTATTCTCAGTAGCTTGAGCAAAAGTGGAAAAGGGAAGCAGGCAGATTCAGAGACGCGGAAGGAAAAAGAAAAATTTACTGTTGTACCTTACATTCATCATTTCTCCCACAGACTAAAAAAGATAGCGAATAGAGCACGAGTTAAGGTTATATTTTCGGCTCCAGATAAGCTTGGGAAGATGTGCAAAATGGTTAATAATGATTTCGTTCCCAGAGATTGCGACATCAAGCATGAAAATCGATTCGTGTCATGTGAACAAGGTGTAGTGTATGCCATTCCCTTGTCATGCGGCAAGCTGTATGTGGGTCAGACGGGGAGATGCCTCAATGAACGCCTGAAGGAGCACAATAATAACGTGCATAACACAGTAAAAGGGCATCTCGGGATTCATTGTAGAGACTGTGAAAACAAAACTTGCCACCCTGACTTCACTAGCACACGAATTTTAAGTAAACACAGTGACCAATTAACACGCGAAATAATCGAAGCAGCGCACATCGCCTGGTCTAAAGACGCATGCGTCAGTAGCCCCTCTTTATCGATCAGTTCAAAAGAATTGGCATTTTTAGAGAAGGGAAAATGATAATGTTGTTATCGTCCTTGTTCAGTGTGACATGCATGAATTGACTATGAATCTATGAATGGATGGTTGTTTTCCTTGTGTTGTTGGAACTGTGTATATATGCCTCGTTCCAAACAATAAACACCAGTTGAAAGTCAGCGCTCGTGTGTCGTGTCTCCCTTCTTGTCCGTGTCTTAGTGCGTGCTGTTCCGGTGAAAACTGAAATACATGCTGCTTTAGGGAGAAAAAGTTGTTGCTGTTAACATGGCTCATCAGGTTAGTGTAAATGATATGTTCTAAAGTTAGGCAGCACACGCTAGTCAAAGAAATGATTCTGTAAGTAGAGGTTACTGTTTTTTCAGCAAACTTCTAGAAGGGTATAACGTTGGCGCGCTTCTAATCAGAAGGCAACGCACCTTTTTCAAAGGATGTAGTAAATAGTGTAGTTAAACAAGGGGCAATGGAAGTCGGGCTATATTCATTAGGATGAAATTGGAGATATGATCTAGGCCAGAGGCTGAGTTCACTTTAAGAACTGATCACATGCTGTGTAAATCCGATACTGTCATCTGAGTGAGCGTATTTCCGCTCTCGAAACCTGCAATGGCAGCAACGGTTGCGAAAGTGTGGACTTTAAGTAAGGGTTAAAAATTTTGACTTGGGTTTCATTATCATCCGCGCAATTGACGCCGTCCAAAATACCAGGAATGGCTTCTTTGTGTTTTGTCTTACTTTTTACGCACTTCCAGACTTCCTTCGAGCTATCGTCAGTTATCGTTCCTAGATTTAAAAAATATGCATTTTAGCTTCACGACACTCTTTTGCGATCGTTTTGCTGAGTTTTTTTTTCAATTTTGCTTATACTTCACGATCGTTGGACTAGCAGTAACGACAAAATAAACGGTTCTTTTTATTTCTTAATACCCTAATGTGTTTTTTTTTATCCAGGGTTTGTCATTACAACATTTGGGAAAAGTGAGTCGCGATGGAATGTAGCTCTCTGTCAACAATAACAGTTTTGTATTGAATACGTTCCATAGTGTATTAACATCTAAGGGTAAACTAAGTGACTGGAACTCAGGAAGAAACGCACTAAGTCCAGGCGATACAGAGTCATAGTCACCTTTTTCAGAAAAGAATATCTTGCACGATATTTTAACATAGTTACGCACGAGAGGAACAGAGACGTTAACAAGAACAGCGTCATGATCAGATATTCCCCGTATATTCAATAGAGAAGAGTCAAGGCTGCGATCATTGCGCAAAAACAAATCCAGAATATTCGGACCAGTGTGTGCAACATGTGTCGGCAATTATACAAATATTTGTAACGAATGGGCTCTAACCATTTCAAGAAAGGCTGCGTGCAAAGAAGAGTTGTACGGCACTGGCTTATAACAGGACCATTTTACATCTGGCAGGTTTAAAACCCCAGCAAACATTACATGTGTAGTTTTCAAAGATGGTATGATAATGCTCAATTGACGGAAGGGCTGGGAGCTGCTTGCACTAACATGGCGGTCTTTAACAGAAACCAACAGCGACAGTGGACCAATTTTTCTGAGTTTCCACCAAAGAGATCCCAATTCATCGGTATCAACTTTCAAAGAAACGCTACTGACACTACTGTGTACCAACACAAAAACCCCACTGCCATTTTCATTTCTATCTTTCTGGTAGATAGCACAATTTGGAGAAAATACTTCATGATAACCTGTTGCATCGTCGAGCCAGGATTCAGTACCGAAAACGATGTGGCGTTTCGGCATTTCTAAAAGTTATTGTATTTTCAATACTTTAGTTTTTAGGCTGCGGCAGTTGCGAACAATGCACGATAAATTATTTTTCAGCCCGGTCTAAATTTACGCACGGTGGCATTGTGTCGTTGCTGTCAGAGTGCTTCCTTTACAGTGCCTCGGAGCAAAGAAAAAAAATGCTTCATTTGTGTCTGCAAATGCTTCTGTCTTGGGGCCTGAAATACCGTACAATATAAGTTTAAGTCCTCTTTGTCTGTAATTTACATCATTACAGTCCTTCGGCGTCGCGCACTTTGACGGAAAGACATGAGCAACTTGAGCTAGACTACTTCATTCCTTTTTTAGCGGCATAATGGATAGGATGTTTTGTTCCGCAATCGTGGCCATGTTGGCCAGCTAAGCTATATTTTGCACAAGCGCCTGTTCTGTACGAAGGAACGAATTTCATCATGTATCTCTGAATACTTATGGAGCATTTGTGGTGTTGACATAATGACGCCAAACATTATTTTCCTGAGTTTCTGTGAAAGGCCCTAGATTCTCTCGATATCGCCAGCGCATATCAACATTTTCATGACAAAATCAACGCTCGAAAGTCCCTCTGCGTCGAGGGGAGGCACAAAACGGGAAATCAGGCCCAGCAAAAAGGTGGGATCTGGCACCCAGTTTTCGAACCCTTTGCCATGAACAGAGAGAGACAAGTAACTAACGTGCAAAAGCAGCAGACGTAAGTTTGTGCCAGCCTTGTCGGAGACAAATCCCGAAGTAGCAGGCCAATGCGGTTGCTTATGTAGAAGAAATAGCCCCAGGTGCGCAAGGCTGCCAGTTCACTTCGGTGTGCAGCGCCGGCAGTGCCGACATGTCCAGCCGTGAGTGGTCGTTGAAGAGATTAAGATAGGTGCTGTATCTGCTCTCGAAAATGTTGCAGAACTCATGGCCTCGAGCCCGGGCCACCGCTTCACCAGAGCAGTCGCTGTAAGAACTAAGCTAACCGGGACGGTTACCACATGATAAGGGGAGAACAGATTGGTCAGTAATTTTACATCGTTACATGGTATGTCACATTGTAAGAATACGAAGCTGACAGCGGTGCGGGACGGAGCGCTCGCGATAGGCCAGCGGCCATTAAATCGTCTCATGTTCATCGTTCATCGCGCCTCATTCTTCGACTGGCCGCCTCGTAACAATATTTTTAGGGGAATACCCCAAGGTGGAATAGATTTGTAATTCTTCTTCTGTTGTTCTTCAGCCACACCATCCTTTCCTCGGAAAGTCGGTTGGAGCGAGGCCACCGCAGCACGCGCATGACAGCGGCAGTAATTACGCAACGCCGCCTTTAATCTTCTTATACTCGAGTCACGTAACAGGTCTCATAAATGGTGACATACACGTTTTGATTCGGCGCCGTTGCCACTGCACTTTCTCACAAACGCCGACACTCCAAATGCCATCCTAGCAGAAATAATAAATATGGAAAAATAAAAATAATAGATTGAAACATTGGGAGCGGTACAGAAAGGCTACCGCTTATTTCTCAACAATTAGTAAGCCCGTGCGTGCCATCTATGTGAAGACGGAGCTATAAAGATGTGTTGCTGCTGCCTAGTGACCTGAGAGGCCAGAACACTCGGCGTCCGTTCACAAATCGAGATCTCTCTTGCCCTGGACATGGTCCACCACTTCTAGGGCAGTTTGCTCTACTACACAAAATTATCTACACGGCACATATTTCGTTGCAAGAGGAAAGCATCTGATTGTGACCAAAAAAAAGAATACCAGATAGTAAATTTCAGGTTCTTCTACTCTCCTTGCACCAGGGGTGCCCCGCCAGAGACGGGTTGGTTTCAACTCGAAGACTGAAGCTCTTCGCACCAGGGGTGCCCGTCAGAGACGGTCTTGTGTTCAGTTGAGACGCAGGGGTAAGGCGAACACTTCAAATTTTATGTACAGTATTTACAATAGATACAAGTTCAGGCACTAGAGACAAATTAACGGCACAAAGATACAACACAACAAAAAGGCGGAACTGGCTAATACTAGGGGAGGCCCCTACTCGGCGTAGCCGACGATGCGTAGCATCTCACCTTAGCGCAGAACCTCGCTTCCAGCTCCGGGGCCCGGTTTTAAAGCCCTAAAGGCCCGGCCCACATTTCGTGGCTTCCAATCATGTTACGATGTTCACATGATTGGTTTAGGGAGAGCCTGAATAGCCCTCCAGCTCCCGTAAGGTGAAGAACCCTCTCCACCACAAAATAAAAACAAACACAAATACACATCCGTGCCAGCACGTGCGCGAATCGGTACCGCGGGGCGGGGGGACACCCGAATTTCCCGGCGCGTTCGCAAGCGGCCGCGTTCCGAGAAAGGAGACGCTCCGCTTTGAGCGCCCCCAGCCGCGTTCCAATGACCCCGCGTACACTACCGACCCTTTACACAGATGATGATGATGAAAAATATTTTATTTGATATAGAGCCTTGCACACGCCGATCTGGAAGGGACCCTTAATCCGGGGCGCCTGCGGCCTTACCTGTTTGCTGCGCTAGGTAAACGATCTGTTTTTGGTTCTCTAGGTTTGGGCTGGACAGTGCGGCCTCCCACTGCGCAGCCTCTGGGTTTGTTTTGGACTGTCGGGGCTGACGCCCACCTAGTGTGATACAGCCCGGGACGCTCCTCGCATTGTGGGCTTTCGTGGGAGCAATGAGAGATGTATGTAGCGTAAGAGGCTGAGGTGCAGGTATGAGGCTCCAATTCCTGATGGTTCTCATATAAGATGATCGTGTATGAAAACAAACTAGCCATCCAGTGTACCTAATTTCTCTAGGAAGCAGCATATGAAGGAATGGGAACTTTGTGATCGCCTACTGCAAGTGCGATCTGCGCAACAGACTTTTTTTTCTCGGCCGAGTGCTCGTTTAATATTCCAATTCCAGTAATAGTGCTACCGTTCCACGCGACTTGCACTAATATGTCAGATTAACCAAGTTATTTGCATACAGTTGCACCTGCGGGATAAGAGGCTTTTACAACTCTTTTATTCTCCGCTGACGACAGACTCCATTCGCAGCTTAACCCACAGGTCGTATCGGAGCTGAGATCAGCGGCGCCCTGTAGCCCCGAGGCAGCCGCATGCGGGGGTTCAGACACATGCCCACGTTGTCGTTACTGGTCTGTGGATGGCAGAGACATCCGGACGGGCATCGTGGTATTGGTCGGTGTGGATTGCACTGAAGAATTAGAAAAGAACACGGAGATTATTCGATCTGAACCATCAGGTAGAACTGAAGTACTTTCATAACCAGAAGCCCAGTCATAACTGCCGGTGGTACCAGTGCACAGAACTCCGCCTCGACAAACGCCTTTACCCTCCCCCTCATCCATCACTCACGGTGCCGGAGTCTCGCCTTCTTCGGAACATCCAAACGAATGCAGTTATCACCTCGTCCCGCCTTTTTCTCTATCGCTATCGGTCGGACCCTTCCTGTCCCAGCTGCCCCTGTATCTATGCGCACCTGGCCCATTGCCTCTTCTATTGCCCGGCTGCTCAGCAGTCGGGTACCTACCCCCCCACCCTCTCTATCCATCACCACCTGGCTGGACTGGCTTGGCGCTGAAAAAGGAAAAAATTATTAATTTATAACGCGCTGCACACTGCCTAAATACTACTACATTACGAAGAGAATATTGTCACGTGGCGGTGTCGGCAGTCCGGCGTGCCAGAAGACAGCGAAAAGGGTTTCCAAATGAAACTTTTTATTAGGCTGTTTACCGCCCACAAAGGACTGAATGACTCGGCGGTGGCGTAGCAACAAGCGTGCTCAGCGGTGGACGAACATAATGCCCGCGGCTTTCGGCCGTGCTCAATCTAAAGCTGACAGCAAACTTTCTAGATAAGGTGTGTCAGCAGTCTGGAACAAAGCAAAATCGGCTCCAGCCTGGGTGAGATATATCGAGATAAATCTGGTCGCGTCTTGCATAACGAACAAATGCGATAAAGCCGCGTGCACGCAACTTTGAAGAATGAGGAAACAAACAGAACAAAGATTCGCGGCACTACTCCCCTCTCAAAGAAGCGTCGACCTGATGCTTTAAAGCAAGCTAGCTAGAAAAAATAAAACAGGCTGCGCACAATAAACACCGAGAGTGGAAACACAGCGTCCTGTTTCATACCGCCAGTTTTTAAACATGAAAAAAACATGTGACACCACTTAAGGGTTTTTTTTTTCCTCGCCAGACAGGATTCCGTCGAACCCTAGACTTCACCGCTTACGGGATACCATCGATGCTTTGTGTCTCTTGTGGAAACATAATTCAAGGGCGTGTCTTGTGATGGCGCTTCGTGCCCTCTTCCGCGTCACTGTACTCAAGGGGCACTTATGACGTCACTCTTACCCGGGGCTCAAGTGCACACTCGATCGCTCACGCGTGTGACGTGGGGCGGGGGCACTTAGTGTTGCGACAAGCAGAAAGTTACGGGAAAGCGAAAAGCGCGGTAGATGCCGCATGAAGTGGACAACCCACCTCAATCCCACCCAGCATTGCGAGGATAGCGATGTCATGAACAAGAGCAAGGCGACCAATGTAACTGTGGGTCTGAATGCTTGATCAATGGTTCTCGGTGCGAGTTTATGGATAATATAGCGATGAAGTTATTAAATCGGTAAATAATGCAACCAGCAAACCTCACACTAGGTGAGCAGTCTTCATATGGAAATATTCGCTGAGGTGCTTCCTTTTGGATGTACTGTAGAGTTTGACGGAATGCCGTCTGGAGAGGGGGAAACATAATAGCAATAAATGGGCGCTCGCCAAATTAGACAAACGGAAAGAACATTTATCTTTCAGGGTAAAGGGTTTTTTACCTCTTCCACACTACTCTCCTGTCTTTATCTCCCAAATACCCCTTCCTACGCAGAGTAGCATGTCAGCGATTTTTAAACGCCGGCTAAATTCTCTGTATTTCATTAAAGAGTTTCTCTCTCTCTCTCAGGGCCCGCACGTCTCCCTTGTTCACAACGGCAGCGGATGGACGAAGGTCGAGGCTTATATACGGCATAGGTGTCGTAATGACCCTACGTAACTGTATACGCCGGTTCACACTTGCCCAAAAATCCGGTGAGCGAAGCGGAATCGGCCGCTTTTGACGCCAAACGAGGCGGAAAGCGGCGCGGCAAGGGCGATCGGGCTGGACCAATTTGCGCCGCGCGGCGACAAACATGTCAGCGCCCTTCGAAGCCGGACCCATTGCTTCGAATTGAATTCTCGTTGTTGCTGCCTTTTTCAGTGCGTTCACTTGCCAGAAATGCGGCACAGGTCTTTCGCTTCGTCTCACCTCGCCTCTAAGAAAACGTATACGGGATAAATTTGCTTTTTTTTTTATTCAGAGAGACGATTCTGCCGCTTCTATAGGCTTAAGAGCAGGATCGGTTTGTTGACAGTAATGGCTGCCGCCCTGACAACCAGATGGCGCCACTATAGTCTGAGTTTATTTTTGCGTCTGTGCTAGCATAGGCTGAACTAAAAGTGAGAATCTGCCTGAGTTTAACGTACGTAAGCATGCATACGCTTATGTTACGTAGACAGCGTAAATTTATGCTCTTTCCTCACTATATCTGTGTATGCCGCTAGCAGCGACGCGGTGTGGAAAAGCGAGAAACAGCAGCGGCGCAGCGGATCCGCCTCGCCCGCGCGTGAACAAGTGAGAACAGGTCGTTGTTTTTGCGCCAAGCGAATCCGCTTCGCTCGCCGGATTTTTGGGCAAGTGTGAACGGGCCTTAAGTTCGATTGCCCCGCGTCCCGTTTAAAACATGTGTTCTCGTTTGAATGTGCACTGTTTCGAGAAGTAGGCGTGACGATAAATGCTCCTTTGCAGCGATGACTGAGGCGTTGCCACAATCGATGGTATGCTTTCCTCCTTTGATGTCACAGTGGGCGCAATGCGTGAGGCCTAGCTTCAACTGTCAGCACGATACTTATAAAGTGTAAATTTTCGTCCCTTCATTCATCCCTTCTCAGCGGCGACAGTCATCATCTTACACGACATTGTTAAATGACAAGCAAATATTCCGCTTGCTATATTTAAGACAGCGGTATGCAAATACTGGCTTTCTCCCTTTCTTCACTCTTTTTTTGGCGTTCCGAAATCAGGCAGCACTGAAGACTACACAAATTTGGTTCACTAACTACAACGCAGTCATCACAGATTTCACATTTGAAAAGATTTTAAAGAAATATGTATGCGCAACTACAACACCAACTTGATATCGAGTTAAGTTGACCGCTACTATTAGACAGTCAAAATTTCTATGCCTCTTTTTATGCTGCTACGGATTACAGGTCCAACGTATACTCTGGCGCACATCTCCTAATTACTGGGAGTATGTCTCGAGCAGGCTCGTTTAAATGCGGTTCTTCGGAGTTAAATTAGGTGAAAAAAAGTCGTATCCTTGTGTAGGAATTTTTCAACTTCAAGGAACATTTATAGTAGGATAGATGAGAGTCACATAAATATGAGAAATGAAGAGCATCATCGTACATTTTCGAGGCACCGCGAATGAGCTTGTAGATAGCGCCGAATCTTGACGGTCCTGAAATTAAAGTATAAAAAAATATTACATGAGCACTGCAACTAGCTTTCTCCCTCAGAAAACGTGAACACTTGCGGTTTACACACCATAGTGACAACTTGACACACCATGAAAAACAAAAAAACAAAGCAAGGGGGGAAATTCATGAGCCCTACACTTTCAACAGGTAAAAGGAATTTACGAAACAAAAAATTCTAACCACGATTACGATTCTCTCTAATGCAAAATATGAGAGCATTTCTCACGGTGTCACAAGTTCTGAAGTAAAGGCGCCAAAAACCACACACACACATGTCTAGACAACGAGACAGAGAGCCGATTTTGAGGTTAGGATCTGAGGTTAGGCGCTCTGTCCCGTTCTCTTGTCTTGTGTGTGTGTGTGGTTTTTGGCGCCTTTACTTTTACAATGATTTGCCAACTAGCCCACAAAGAAGTTCTCTTCAGCTCTGAAGGCTCTGTAGGCTCAATATTTTGCTTTGCGGGGTCGTCGGCACGTCTGGCGGTGATATTATTTCAATATTACTATTAAGTAATGAAGACGACGATGTACAAGCCGCAACACGCGAGAATATGTACACTTGTTCGATAGCAGCATTAGTAGAAGACGAGGACGATGTGCAATGTACAGTCTTTCTCAAAAGTATACAGCCCAAAGGGTCTGCTTCTCAGCCCTGCAGCGCAACTACTGTTGCATACTTATGGAGCCTAACCTCAAGAAGGCGGGAGGAACTTAAAGGTGCACTGAAGAGGAATCTGAACTCGTATTTTTAACGCTGGAACTCGATCTACACGTTCCTAGCGTTCTTGGGAACTTCGAATTATTGCCCTGTGCGGCCGATTTCCCCAATAAAAAATTAGTAAAGTGGTTTTTGAGGAAAGGAAATGGGCATTATCTGTCTTACATATCTCGGCGGACACCTGAACCGCGCCGCAAGGGAAGGGAGGAAGGTGGGAGTGAAAGAAGGGAAAGAGGTGCTGTAGTGGAGAACTCCGAAATAATTTCGAATTAATTTCGTCTCTGAAATAATTTCGATTTCCCCAATTTAAATCGGATTAACGTCCGGCTCCTGCCTTTTCTTTAATTCCCTCCAAACTGTCGGAGGAGTCAACCAACCTTTAGCCAGTCCCATGGGGGCTTGCCGCTCTGCTGTAGGAACGAATTGCGCACAAAAGACACACACAGGAAAACACGAGGGAGACTGAAAGAGCGCAAACTATGAACTGGTGTTTATTGGATTCAGAGCCGCTTTATAGGCAGTGTGCACACGTGCCTACAAAGAGGGGAAGGAGGGGGTAAGGAGGCAAATCAACCCTGCGCGACAATCCATCAAAAACGCTCCAAAAAATTCTTTTCCGCGTTGTACAATGAAACAGAGGTGTCACTCACACATTTATCACCTCTTGCCTTGATGTGGTATGCCTCTAGAAGTTCACGGGAAACTTTGTCATTACTCCTGCCCAGAATTCTGATATTATTTAGCAGTTTGCGCTCTTTCAGTCTCCCTCGTGTTTTCCTGTGTGTGTCTTTTGTGCGCAATTCGTTCCTACAACAGTATGCACCAACTCGCCCAACAAGAAGTTCTTCTTAATTGCCGCTCTGCCATCGGCGGAGTGATGATGCGTAGTGATCGGCGAAAGCAAAGAGTCCATGCATATCTTTATTTCTGTGGGCCTAATTTGCAGCTATGTAGTCTCTGACTGGATCTATTTATTCACGGAAACCTAAAAGAAACAAAATAAAAGCGAAAGCAAAGTCGCCACGCGACTGCATGTGCAGCCATGCGTTGGTCGACTCCTCCCATCGCTTACAGAGAATTAAAAAAAGGCGGGAGCCGGATGTTAATTCGATTTAATTAGGGAAATTGGCCGCACTGGGCAATAAATGGGAGCTTCTAAGAATTCTCGGAACGTGTAGATCGAATTCCCGCGGCAAAAAGACGATTTCATATTACTCTTCAGTGCACCTTTAAGCCCTCAACCTTCCGAAGCTCGGGACTGCCAAATGTGCTTAGGAGCCACACTACTCGGCTAAGAATCGAACCCCTTGGGCTGTTTATTCTTGACAAATGCTGTACATAGCGAGAGTATGTTGCAGTGGAACATGTGGCGTGGTCGGCTGCGTACTCAAAAAAGCGCGTAAAATGTCTCTCTCGCCGTGTACCAAGACATTTTTCAATAAGTTACTTATCGAGATATTGCACGTTAGAACATGGTTAGAAAAAAAGGGCATTTTTATATCCGCGGTTCTTTGCCGCCATTGTGATGCTCCAGAAACGATTGAGCATTGTTTCATCGAATGCAAATATGCAATGCACGTTTGGGATATCTTGCAACGGACATTGTAAAAAAAAACAATTTGACCCCGCACAGCGTGCGGGGTCAAATTCTTTCTTTACATTTCTTGGTCAACCTATAGACATGTTCTCTCTGATTGGACTACACAGCCTCCCGAAAACGCGCATTATGGACCGACATTGTGATCCTGTTGTTTCTACAAGAGTCCACTTCCGCAGAATAATTGCTCATCTACAGCAACTGTATGTACAAACTAAAGTTGAACCAGAGTGGCAACCACTCCTTGTGTTGTGTTCTTCATTGGCCTTTTTCTAGTGAGTCGTTGTTTAAGTGTGCCGTATTATGATGCAATAGTGGTGTGCCTTGTGTAGCGTCTTTTCTCGCGCTTGGTTGCTTAGGTGTGTCGTACTATGCACTGCGTCGATTTGCGATTGTTTTCTTCAATGTTTGTACATAGTTGATGCACAAAGAACTTATCTTCACTGTAATAAACACCATGTTTACAGAAAAAGCGGCGATAGCTGTTGTGCAGTGGCCAGCGATGCTGATCTGCTCGGGGCGCCGCGCCTTCGAATTCAGTGTCTATTTTTATGCATTTATTGTTTGGCTCCATTACACCGACGTGGTGATGCGGCTCAATCCACGAACGGGCGCGTAAGGGCTGCGCTTCAAAATACGCAGTGAGGTAGTACATTTTGTAATCGCAGGTACAAATTGCCGGATTACGATTGGCAGGCTCACTGTTATTTTTCACGAAAAGACAGCCGTCTTTGCAACTTGATTACATTCCTTATATAACGTATTAACAGCAAGAAAAGCCGAAGACAAACCCAAGAGACAATACATTTGGCGCGGCAATTCAAACTAATTTTGTTGCATTTACCGCTTGTGTGGAGCCACCCTACCGAAGTCACCCGGCGACTCTGTCACTCGGTCCGCGGCCCAAGGTCGTCCCACAGTTTAAGGGTCGTTTCATGACCATTAAGGAAGTTTTATTGCAACCTGTCGCCATCATTACTGACCCTTTGGCATGCACTGTGGAGGAAAGTTTTTGAAAATGGAAATGTTTGGCAATAAAACCACCATTTTTGCACACGAAGATAGGCGTGGAGAGCGTTTCGAACAAGCATTTCTGTCTAACATTCTATGTTATCAGTATTATCTTCCGGTCTCAACACCTGAATGTTCTCCTGACATTCCGTCAGGCCCAGCTCAGCTGGTCATACCTGCTGTGCAAGCCCTATCTGCTACCTCACACCTGGTGCCCTGCAGCTACCCTTCTGCTCCAGCTGCGTCAGGACCAGCATATCCAGACCTCCATGGACATCGCATCCCTGAAGCTTCCAACTTAAGCCGTGATCAGCCGCTACCTTCAGGTCAGGATGATTTTTCTGATTCGTCAGATTCGTCTACCATCATCTACATGGACACCACTGCGAAGTCCGGAGAAGGGTCTGAGAAATTTTTTCAAGTGCCTTCCAAGCGTCGTCGCAGCTCAAAGCGGTCACTTTTAAGTGTCGACACTCCCAATGTAACTCAAACGCCTAGGCACAACCTTACAGTTGTCATCAAGCCAGTGGATTCTGGACACCGCATTACCCGCTTTAATCCACTGACATTGAGACAAGGATTTGAATCTGTGGCTCCAGACGGTGTTCTTCAAGTTCGCCCTAACGAGCGTCTAAACCTTCTGGCAGTTGACACCCGTACAGCGCACGCTACAGAACGCCTTCTGCAATTAACAAGCATAGCTGGAGTTGCCGTTCAAGCCTATGAGCCTCGTCCCAGCAACTGCGGTGTTGGTGTCATCAAGGGTGTCCCCCTGGATCTTTCTCAATCAGAGATTTACTCTGCGCTACTACAGAGAGCTCCAATCAAATCTGTCCGCCGGCTTGGCAATTCAGAAAACATCCGGATTGTATTTGCGACAGAATCTGCGCCGCAATACGTCATTCTCGGCTACACAAGATATCGTGTGTACGAGTATATTCAAAAACCGCGCCAATGCACCAAATGTCAGCGCTTCGGCCATGTGGCTAGCGCTTGTCGACTTGCCTTGCGCTGCTCCCGTTGCGGTGGGAGCCATGGCCGAAATGAATGTGCAAGTGATGACCCCCTTTGTCCAAATTGCGGGAAGCAGCATGAAGCGACCTTTATTCAATGCACTGCCTATCAAAAGGAGAAGATCATCTACAAATACAAGAACTCCAAAAATACAGATTATAAGACAGCAAAATCTGCTTTAATTGAGCAAAATAAAATTCGGGGCAGTCGCAGCAGAAAAAATCATCGCCGGGAAAGAAAGCTCCTCAACAATCGGATAAAGATAAAGATAAAGATCAAGCGAGTCACCTACGCATTGAGGACGTAGTTGAGTTCCCTCCTCTTCCAGAGCGCCAAAACGTTCAGCCACCTCCGATAGCGAGTACAAGTCTGAATACTCCACGGCAGCCGCAGTATACAGCCTGGAACCATTCGCGCGAAAGATCTATACGCCAAACCTCCGACGGTACCAGTACCAGTTCCCTACTGTGCTCGCTTGTTGAGGCCATCCGCGCTTTTCTTACACCACTCTCCTCGCCGGTGGCACACGCCATCCTTACAATCCTTGATTTCATCTCACCTCTACTTGCACAATGGCAGTAGCAGTCAACAGACCAGCTACTCTCCCTAGCGTGCAAAGCATCCGTAACACGGCCACAATCTTTCAATGGAATGCCTGTAGCCTTCGTCCACGATTGTCTGATTTCCGACAATTTGTCTCAAAACACCGTTTCCCGATTGTTGCCATAGCAGAATCTCGTCTGCGTACTACCATTCGTCTTTCAGGCTATACCGTTCAGAACTCGATGACCGGCACTGACATCAGCAGAGTTCTTTTAGCTGTTCGGAAAGACGTCACCTCCATCTCACATCCGATACCTGCCGACTCACGGAATGAATATGTTGCAGCCACCGTCAAGATCATGAATATGTCATTCACAGTGATCGTTGGTTACATACCCCCGCGTGTCACATTTGACGTTGACCGCCTTCAGGATATAGTGCGCAGTACTCCTGCACCACACATCATAACGGGCGACTTCAATGCACACCATCCTGCTTGGGGAGGCACCAGATCAACAGCCAGAGGACAACAGTTATTTGATTTTGCACAGTCCAACAATTTAACTTTCCTCAACAACGGCCTGGCAACGTTTTATCAAGGTGCAAGGTCTAGTGCCCTTGACATTTCTATGATTTCTGCGCCTCTGTCGTCTTCAGCAACTTGGAATGTGGACATAGAAACTCATGGCAGCGATCATCTACCTACGTATATTAAGGTTAGTGGTGCTTCTTTAAGTTCCGAGCGGCTTAAGGTACGCTACACGAATTGGAATGTTTTCTCTGACACATTAGAGAAATTGCAGCTCTCCCACCTTGATTATGAAAACTTTATTGATGCTGTAGCACGTGCTAAAACGTCCAGCACTAAAGTTGTAACCTTACCAACAGTGTACTCAAGTGTAGATGCTCAATATGAGCGACTTCGAGCAATTCGCCGCAGAGCAGAGAGACGAGCACGCAGGACCAATAACAGCGAAGACATCAGCGTTGCTAGGCGTGCACAGAAACACGTTCAGCGCCATTTGGACAAACTCGCAAGACGGGAATGGCGATCTTTCTGCGCAAAGCTCGATCCCAGAAAGCCCCTTTCGAAGATTTGGAGCATTGTGCGCAGCCTCAGTAGTCAGCCGGCACCATTAACTCCTTTTGAGTGCGTAGCTCTGAATGCGAATATTTCTCGTCTTGACGCAGCGGAGGCTTTCTGTTCTAAGATAATTGCTCGTTCATCAGCCGTATCGGTGCCACTATCTCCCCAAAGATTTATCTCTTCTCCTAACACCGCCCTCCTTGACGAACCGTTCACTATGCATGAACTTCATGTGGCTCTGGCAACTACCAATAAAAGATCCTGCCCTGGACCAGATGGCATAAGCTACACTACCCTCTCTCACCTGACAACTAGCGCCAAGGTTCAACTCCTCGCAGTTTATAACACCTCCTGGGAGTTCGGCCGCCTTGAAACGTGTTGGAAGCGTGCGCGTGTCATACCCATCCTCAAGCCTGGAAAACCATCAACTGACTTAAACGCCTATCGTCCTATAGCCCTTCTAAGTTGCGTCGGGAAGTTGATGGAAAAAATGGTTCACTCCCGTTTAACCTGGGACCTGACAAACAGGGGAATTTATCCTCCGACTACGTCTGGTTTTCGAAAAGGTCGCAGCAGCATTGACAATGTTATTGCCCTTGCCAATTGTGTCAAACGCAGCAAAGCAGTGCGGGCTATGACCATTGCAGTGTTTCTTGACGTGAAGGGAGCTTTTGACAACGTCACACATGAGGCAATTCACTCATCTTTACAATCAATTGGCATTACCGGACGAATGTATAACTGGCTGCGTGACTATCTTCATGAGAGATCGATTTTTATGTCAACATGTGAAGGTGACACAGCTCCGCATCAAATATCTCGCGGAGTACCTCAGGGGGGTATACTAAGTCCCACCCTTTTCAATCTCTCACTTGTTGGCTTGGAAAAATGCTTGCCACCGACAGTTGAAATCTCCCTTTATGCAGATGACATCTGTATATGGTGTTCCGGACGCAATAGGCGCATTGTGCATGCCCGTCTACAGAGGGCAATAGGCTCCATTGAATCATTCTTAAGCAAGCGCGGTCTCGCCATCTCGTCCGATAAAAGCTCAGCAATTGCATTTTCAAGGCGTGATCTTTCGCGCTACGGGCTGAAAGTTGCTGGTACTCCAATACCGTACGTCACAACCCATAAATTTCTGGGGGTAACGTTTGACAGGTCACTGTCATGGTCCCCACATGTGCAACAGATGAAAGTCAAGCTCTGCTCTTACGCCTCTATTTTTCGTATGCTCTCCACCAGCAGAACAGGCTGTTCTACACCATCATTACTTCGATTGTATGGAGCCCTCTGTGAAGGCCTTCTGCGCTACAGTCTCCCAGCTTTGGACGGTATTTCGCAAACTAATATTAAAATCCTTGAAGCCATGCAAGCTAAAGCCTTGCGAATCTGTCTTGGCCTTCCCAAAAACACCTCCACAATGGGTACTCTAGCTGAGAGCAGACGTCTATCGGCATCAGTGCTTTTAACCCAGGAGCTCCTTCGTGCCCAGGTGCGGTTTGTGGCTCGTGTACCAAACCACCCACTCGCTGAGTACTGCATGGAGGAAATTTCTAACATTCTCCCATCACAGTACCAGCGTCCTGTCACAACCTCCACCGCACCTTGGAGGTATGCAGCATGGCAAATTAAGATCACAATCCCTGGCATTAAAAGAAAAACAAACACCCCCAATCCTTCACTTAAATACTTTGCGCTTGAGCACATTCATAGTTGCTACAATGCGTACCGTCACATCTACACTGATGGCTCTGTCACGTCCTTGTCATCTGCGATTGGCGTCTGGATTCCGTCAACATGCACCACAATTTCAGCGATACTCAGTCACCGCACCTCGACTACTGCTACTGAGCTGGCTGCTCTGCGTGTTGCATTTACTTACATCCTACAACAACCGCCAACAGCGTGGGTGGTCTTCAGTGACTCTCGCGCTGCACTACAGGCGATAAATTCACCAGGAAGCCTTCAAGAACAGATCGTCGACGACTTGAATAGGTTACACACCGAGGCCTGTGAGTTACGTCATCGTGTTGTGCTTCAGTGGTTACCCGCTCACTGTGGCCTCGCAGGCAATGATCGTGCTGACGGTGCAGCAAGATCGGCGCATGGCGACACCTCCTTGGTTCTACCGATACCCTTTTCTCGTAGTGATGGCGCGAGACTTCTCGCTACTAAAGCCTGGCAGACGCAACGCTCTTTGTGGTGTGATCTGCGGAGTCAATACAGACCCCTCTTTCGCATTGACCCCGTTTGTGAATTCCGCATGCCCCGGAATTTAAACAGACGTGACCGTAATTGCCTGCACCGAATTCGTCTGGACGTTGCCTTTTCTAAATTTTATCTTCATAAAATTGGTGTATCAGGTAGCCCTCTGTGCCCGACATGTGGTGTGCGCGAAGATATTGAACACTTGATTTGCCACTGCCAAATCTTTAATACTCATCGCAAGGCACTGTTAGGTGCTTTAGGACTTCGTCAGGACGACCTCGTGCGCCTGGAGCATGTCCTTGGACCCTGGACTGATGTAACTTCGGCTGAGCGAGGGACAAAAGCTTTCTTAGTTTTTCTAAGGGACACGGGTTTAGTGGACATACTTTGATAGTCATCTAAGGGACATGGTTTTAGTGGACATACTTTGATAATCATTGTGTGTGTGAGAGTGCGTGAGTGTTGAGTATGTTTGATGTAACTTTTTTTTTTTTTCACCCTCTTCTCTTCTTTCATCCTCACCTGGAGTAGCATGCCAGGCCTATAACCAGGCAGACCTCTCCATTATCCATTAAAGTCTCTTTCCTTCCTATTTTCTTCATCAGCGATCTGCTTAGCTTTGCTTAGCTTACCGGAGCGCTGAACTGAACTGCATATGCAGTACACCGTAATCATGACAAATTCCGCTATGCTCCAGCCTAAGAATCAGATGCGCCTTCTTTCATCTACGCGTGGAAAGCAGAGCGTCATGGAAGAAGGAGGAGAACTAAGCTAGAAGCACAAAAACAGGGAAGTGGTAATTTCTTGCAAAAATTTATTTAATCAGTCTATAGACTGTCTATAGACATTTACCAACAAAGTCTGTACACTTTATATATACAAATCTTGTGACAATCTCTAGAAAATGTACAGATGAATGGGCATTATACACTTTGTATAATTTAGTCTATAGGCAGTCTATTGACTTCGATAGACAGAAGGGAATATATAAGATGCCTAGAGAAAGACTGCAGTCTACAGAGAAAGTCTACATACTTTAGGATTTCCGTTTTGAACAGATATTGAACTTTAGGATTTTGCGATACTACTGTCTTTAACCGAAAAACACGACGCTTCCATGCAATCCTTGTGAATTTAATGAAAGAGGCACCAAAACACGAAGTAATTTATTAGGCAGCATACTTTCCGAGTGAAGTTCTATTTATTTGATATTCAGTTTCTCAACACCCCTTAACTTATAGGCCGAAGGAGCAATACAAATGAAATGAGCAAGAAAAAAAAGAGAAGCGCACACGAAGAACCAAACGTTAATCATGCACGTTTTCAACTCCAAAGAGGCGGATATGAAATTATAAAAAATTACGCTGGACGTTTTGCATGCTTAAAGTACAAGAACTACTCTTAAAATCCTGATAACGTTCTCAGCGCTGAACAAGAAACAAATAACAACTGGTTCTCTTCTCTAATTTTCGAGGCAAAAGACTAAACACTCTGGACACGTCATAATAAAAAGGTAACGACTGCGTACGATGATGTCTTGCATATTACTTCCAGATAAGTTATTTTTCCGCAAAAAAAATGAATATTAGTCCCAAAACTTTTTTCCGTTTTTTATTGTCCGTTGTCATAATCACTAACTAAAGTGGTCCAAGGGCCGGAAGCACGGAACAAAGAAAAACAAACGCTGAAGATGTTAGTTGAATCAGCTCTAATGCATAGTTATGATTCATAGAGAATTTAGTGTAAAGTACCCTATTCAAAGCATAATGACGAGAAAGGCACCATAGCACGCATTTCAAAGAACCACCGAGATAAGATAGGACAATGACATCCGCCAAAGGTAAGAAATATGCTTAAGGTAAGTGGCCTATTTATGTAGGACAAGGATTAAGCAAGCTTATAAACGCGGAAGAAGCCTCAAAGTATGGAAGAAAATATTAGGTATGGGAAAAAATGATGTTCACTGTCTCAATATATAGGGCAGCATAATTAGCAGTTTGCATTGTTTAAAGCACCTGACGCATCTACGCGGACCTGCACTGTAGACCACACACTCATGATGCTAATGACAGCGGATATCGCGCTGATAAACAGATATTCCGAGTTACCAAAGAAGGGAGTAAGGAAAGGCGTGTAAGCAGGGCAAAAACGGAAAAAAACACATGGTGGGGTCAGATGACCGCAGATTCCTTGAAGACAAAAATGCGCACTGTTAAAAATTTTAGCGCCGTTTGGACGCGAGACACCTCATCAAACCGGGTCTACCGCAAACCTTAGAGGAAGCTAAGCTTGTATTTTTAGACAACATACGGAATTTTGAAAGTTTTAGAAACTATAGACCAATTAGCTTACCCTGTTGCCTTAATGCTTTCACTTAAATATTCGCTAACAGAGCCTGAGCTACTATTAGACTTCCTCTCCAAAACAACAGGTTGGTTTTAGAAAAGGTACTCGAGCGGTTTGTACGGCCGTTTCTTTTTTTTTTGTTTTTACCATGTGCTCGCTGCTGACATGTAAGGGTGGTGAGGCCCGTGAAGCAGTGTATAGTTCGCTGCTTGTTTTTCACCGCACTCAGTTTTTATGTATGCAAATGGGAATAAACACTGATTGATAACAAACCATGTTCAGAGTTTTCAGATACACTAATGCACAGTACATGATTATCCCCATAAGATCAGTTATCAGGCAGGCATTGCAACCATGTTCAGAGTTTTCAGATACACTAATGCACAGTACATGATTATCCCCCTAAGATCAGTAATCAGGGAGGCATTGCATAACGAAGAAGCGGAAGAGGCCTGCGTGATGGTCATGAGAGAGAGAGGGAGGGAGAGCTCTTTAATAGAAAACAAATCGGCGTGAATGGTCATGAAATTTGCTAGAGACCGCAGGAGGGAACATAGTCCCCCACAAGAAAAGTGAAAAACCACCAATCAGGAAGGGTCGCTAAAAAAGGTGCCGAAATCATCCCATGCGATCCCCCCCCCCCCCCCCCCCCCCGAGTTTACAAGAGGCGTCTAGAGGGTTGTACTGGAAAGGGTGAGTAGGGCAGACGCGATCACTAATTTTGCGGGGCTTGAGTGCATGGCGACAAGCAGAGGCGAGGTTAACTGGCATAAAATCTAGAAAGTTCGTGTCGTGCACTCCACGGAGCTTACTAATGAGAATTATCATAATGGACAGTTGAATTGGAGATAAAGATAAGTCTTGGTAGCACTGCTGCGCCATTCGTAAATAAAGAACATAATTTCGCTTCAACACGTTCTTGGCTGCGCTTCAAGCAGTTATCGACTTATAACAACGGAGTCAAGAAGATGAAAGTGGACAACTGTGAAGAATACTCGAATCTAGGACGTATGCAGCTATTTATTAACGAGACACTTATTAAAAGAGTTTATGTACACATTGAATACACGCTTGTTCTTTACATTTGTATTGTTTTGAAACAGACAATATCTACACAGCAAGCCTACCCGGCAGCAGTGCCGGCTGAGTATATGGCACTCACTCCACAGGAACGGAAGAAAGCAGCAGAAAAATCTGGGTGAGAGCCACGTAGAACATTCTGAAGAGACACGCAGCGCATGAATGCAACTAAAACCAGAACTGCCTTCACGAGGAACTTATTAGGGCTTGACAAGTTTCTAATGAAACAGGCAGCTTCTTCTATAATGAGCCCCTCGTTAATGCCACGGGTAGGTTCCCCGGACGCGAATGACAGGTCATAATGCACATCTGTCAGTGTGTCCACATTAAGAGCGAAAAGTGCCTTCCACATGATCTGATTGGTATGCTAAGATTCGGTGCTATTCTTCTGGCAAAATATATCTTAAAACGTTTGGTACAACAAATAAACAATAAACACAACATGAAAATATATCTTGAAATGATTGATGCCACAATTAAATACAAACCACTGCAAGCCACCTAGCAGTCTGCATGTTTAATAGGGGTATATAATTGTGTACTAGCTAGCTTAAGCGCGTCTAGTGGAGATGGCGAGCGCCGTAGCTGCCTGTTCTGCGTGTGTTATATATGTGCATAAGATGGAGGCTGTATTTAATTTAGGAGTTTACCCTCTAGGTCTGTGCGGGCCAGAGTCATGGCCGATTCTATAGGTCCAGCCGCATCTGCATAAATTGAGCCCCCCGTTTCCCGGAAAGCTTTTGCTGTTGCTAACCTTGTGCTGCTGTGGCTCTCGAGGTGCAAGTTCCTAAGAATTGGTCGAACTGATACAGTTTATACGATGTCTGGCTCGATGCAGTTCCTCTTCAAGTGCGTAGGCTCACACTTCTTGTTAAGTTGTTCGAGTACCCGACGGCCGGTTTTACTGTTGGATAATGTGGAGATCTGGGACGAGATTAGACCCTTCATAATTTTATGTAGGATGTTGTGAACTGCCACCTTCATGAGTTTATTGCTTCTGGCGTTGGCTGGAGAGCCTAGTGCTTTCTTGACTGCTTTATGCAAAATTGTGTCTACAGTTTCTTTGTCCCTCTTCCTTCAGCTTCGGTAAGATGCTCTGTATGCGACCGTACTGATGATGAAGGCGTGACTGCGAATTTCCAGCCCGACTACCAATGACTCCAACACGCTTCCAACATGCTTCTGGAAACCAAACGCAGACCCCGACAAAGAGATCGCCATCAAGGAAGGGCAGGCCTCTATGTTAAATATGGCAAGGGACTCGAGCCCAGGCTGAGAAAACACCACCAAAATGGCACCTAGATGACGCATCCCTCCGACACATTACAAGTTTTTTCAACAAGTATTAAAAGAATGGTGGCCTACCCCTAAAGTGAAAAACGCAGATATGCTATTCACCTCAAAACTGGGCAAGGTATCAACGTGATCAACCTAAGGCCAACCTTCCAGACTTCGTACGTTGGGCAATGGATAGAAAAGGTGGTTCAAGACAGACTATGCAAGCGCCTATACGAAAACGGCACGTTCGACTTTAAACTTACTCTCTCTACGCAAGACGTCTTCGCCCAACTTAAGTAGGACATCATAGCTCGCCTAGAGGGCATCAAACAATAGCCATCCTTGCTCTGGATGTCAAAGGCGCTTTCGACAACGTCGCACACGAAGCAATCTTAGATAGCCTCAACAGAACCAAGTGCGGAAGCAGAATTTACCACTACATAGAGAATTTCTTCAGAGAGGCATGTGCGACTAAAACTAGAAAACTAGGCGAGGCCAAAGCCGACCTGGTAAGAGCTGGGAATCCGGAGCACGCCTCAAGGCGTGACCTTCTCCCCGCTGCTGTTCAGCATAGTTTTACGGGGTCTCCCAGCACTACTAGACACCACCCTAGATATCAAAGACTCTCTCTATGTAGACGACACCAAACTTTGGGCATCTACATGATCCGTGGGTACCATCCAAAGCGCCATTCGATGAGGCCTGCAAGGCGCCCCTCATAAGGCAGAAGTGATTCTGTTTAGAGGTAAGCAGAATGAATCGTCAGTCGTCCTTCGACTACAGGATCAACAGACTCCTGAAGTCGAAGGAATCACGGTTCTAGTGCTAATCACATACAGATAAGGGATCAAGCGAATTACGAAGTTAATCATACTGCACATCGAGTTGCCAAACTTTTTGTTGACAACGCACTCAGTCGAGTGAGTTTATAGTTGTCAAGTTTAAGCGTGTTTTTTAGCCTGCTGCAACGAGTAGCGGTAATTTTCGATTCCTTCGCTAATGCTCAAAAGGGCACAAAATTCGCCATGTACGCCATGCAAACAAGCCATCGTTATGCATGAGTAGCACGCTATCTCTACCCGTCCCTTTGGCCTAAGTGTCTACCGATTATATTGCGTTCGCACTTTTCATTTCATTTCATTTTATTTCCTTAAAGGCCCCATGCCTGGGGTATTACATAAGGGGTGGTAATTAATAAATAGAGGCCGGCCGGATTTTTAGGCACTAAAAAGCACGTTTTAGGCGCCATAAATAGGCGGCTATATTTGCATTTTAGGCACCTCATGTAGAAAAATAGGCACTATAAACTTTATCAAAAGTGCACACAGTTCCGAACTTCAGCGCGCAATATCTGCCGTGAAATAAAACGAAAACACAGCAGGAATGATTTGGAACCTTAAGCAAGGTGCGAAGATTAGAAGTCGTTTTTTTAAGGCTGTCGCGCAACTTTTCGTACAATATACATGCTTCAGCATAGCAAAACGGACGGTTACCAACCCTTTTAAAACACTTTGGTATACCTCGCTTGTCGTGTACAAAAGTAGAAACAATGAACACCTTAACAAGAGGCCATGTATTTAGAAATTGATAGAAACAATGTCAGTTCAAAGCATCTGACAAATGAGTTCAGTCTTCGCTCACACAGGAGTTGAACTTATTTATTGCAGGCATACACGATGCTTCAACATTAATAAATATGTTGTTATTTGTGTAAACAGTGTTTTGTAGTTTGTGGCTTCACGTGTCTGGAGCCACGCGACTATCTAATGGTGCTTGCCATTAGAAGGGTCTGGAAACCATATATACAAGATGCTAGAAAATGTTACACACAGTGCTGCTTGATGCAGAATATGCCGAAAAGATTCATAGTTCTGCACGGGCCTACGTACATCCCCAAGGATCCATGGTAAAATAAACATCATCCATCTAGAAATCACTGCTAAAGCTATGCAAGCAGTAGACAGGCACCATCTGGAGCAGAAGGAACGAAAATTAGGCAGGTTACCCAGTTGGAAATTTTAATCGGTTAAACTGTTTCCAGCAGGTTTATGGAACATTTTACAGTTAGCTTCAATTGGAACCAACTGGAATATTTTGGACGAACCTATAACTTACTCCGTACACTTTCGGAATGTGGTGTCATCTGGTCAACTACCACTTTAACCGCCAAAGTCATCAACAAGCTGCCAGAATAAAATGGCAGAAAAATAGGAAAAAGGTTGCTTCGATATTTTGGGCTGACGTGGTTGGTATTGTGTACACAGCCGGCGTAGGTACAGTGCTCACCACACCAACTGATGAGGTCATCTAATGTTGCCACGTGTGTGTTCTACTCAAAACCGAAATGTATTCGAAAGCAAACAGAATCAGAAAGAAAAACAACATAGTATTTCAGGCCCCTTTTCTGTAAAATAGGGCATTTTTAGGCACCGACGTCTGAAATAGGGATTTATAGGCACTGAAACCCAAAATAGGCATTTATAGGCACTATAAAAACAGTATGAAACATATTGTCAACACCTAAATTGTGCTCATATGTAAAAATGGTGCGCCTACGAAGCGTTGAAAAAAATAGGCGTTTGACTAAAATCCGGTCTCTCCTAATAAATAAAGCGATCTTACACGGGCAGCACGATTTTTGACGGCTTTAAGTGCATCGATAAGATATGCACTTAAAGTAAGTGCATCGATAAGATATGCGCTGTGCGATGTCAGTGCACGTTAAAGAACCCCAGGTGGTCGAAATTTCCGGAGCCCTTCACTACGGCGTCTCTCATAGCCTCAGTCGCTTTGGGACGTTAAACCCCAATAAACAAACAAACAAACAAACAAACAAACAAACGATAAGATATGCCTGGTGGGGCCTCCAAATGGGGGACATACAGGGTCTGTTCTGAAAGTAGTAGGACTGGTTTTTTCCTGGGCGAACGGGCGGACGAGAGGCGGTCTGCGCGTGCAGGATTGTTGAAGGGGGATATTGGGAATGCTGGGGAAAATCGACAGTCGGCTCTCGGCCGTTGAAGAGAGGAGGTCGCTTGTACTGTGAACACCTGTTGAAACGTCTCGTCACGCAGAATCATCGAGCGTTTACTGGATCAGCGATACGCGATCAAATTTTGAGTAAATCTTAGTAAAACGGGCAAAGAGACTCACAACATGATTAAGGAGGCCTACGGTGACGCTTCCATGGGTAGATCAGGTGTTTTTTGAGTGGCACAAGCTGTTCCGAGAAGGTAAGGAAAAAGTAAAGGAAGACGACCGCTCAAGGCGCCCTTCGACCAGCAAGGCCAACGAAAATGTGTAGCGAGTGAAACATTTACTTAACAGTGATTGTAGAATAAGTATCACAATGATTACTGATGACTTGAGCCTTCCTCAAACCCAAGTTTTTGAGATCGTGACAGAAAACTTACCCGTGAGGAAAGCGTGCGCGAAGTTGGTGCCGGGAGTGTTGTCAGAGGTGGAAAAGGCCAACCGGTAGGATCTTCTTCATCAAGTGAATGAGGACCCCGATTTTTTGCCCAGCACATGGCGGCAGTGCCCCCCTACAGCCTTGACTCGGCCCCGCCAGACTTTTTTCTATTCCCGAGAATAAAATCGACGCTCAAGGGGGAACATCACGGATCGGTAGAGGCGGTTCAAAAGGCCGTGACGAGGGAGCTAAACAGCATTCCGGTCCAGGCGTTCCTGGAGGCGTACGAAAACTGTAAAACTCATTGGCAGCAGCGTGAAGGTGCGGAAGGATGCTACCTTGAAAAATTGTAATCGTTTGTACTATTCACTTGAATAAATTTTGTTTAGAAAAATGAGTCCTACTACTTTCAGAACAGACCATGTATATTCTAGTTTTGGCCTTACCATGAATGTATAAGCAAGTAATTTGAAATGGCGCTTCAGATATCCCAGGGTTTCTTTTTACAGATATGCGAAATAACATTAGTAACATCTTCAAGCCAAGTTCACTGATGACTTACAATTATCCCCAAGTATTTATATGAATAAATGTTCTCTTGTCAGCCATTCTGTGAAGGAACGACATCAGGTTAAGTCCGCGGTGAAACGAAAGGAGCTCGCATCTGTTTGGGTTGGGCACCATTTTTTTAGCCATCATTTTTCAATCCGGCTAAGATCATCGTGAAGGGTTTTTTTTTTTTTGGTCGGAAATAAGTTATTGAGCGGTAGATAGCGCAATCATCGGCAAATAAACGGATATTGCATGAAAGATGTTCTGGCAAGTCATTTATGAATATTAGAAGAGAAGAGGACCTGGGACTGAGCACTGAGGTACGCCTGAGGTCACGGGGCAGGATGAGATGGCTAGCTGTTAACAGCAACTGTCTGAAAGGGACACGTGAGAAATTATTCAATCTCACCTGGAGATGACGAAGTTGCTGCTTTTCCTATCAAATGTGCTGTAAATATTATTGCTGGCCCTCTTACGCATATTTGTAACAGAATGCTACTTTCTGGTGTATTCCCTAGCAAATTAAAAGTCGCCCGCGTTACCGTGTTATTCAAAGGAGGCAACAAAAATGACCCAAATAATTACCATCCTATTTCGGTACTACCTCTGTTTTCGAAGTTAGCTGAGCGTGTACTCTACAGGCGACTAAACAATTTCTTACAAGCTAAACATCTTATCTGTCCCCAACAATATGGCTTTCAGGCCGGTAAATCAACAGAATCTGCTCTGTTAGATATTAAGAACTCTATAATTAACAATTTTAAAACTAAGCTTTTTTCTGTTGGAATTTTTCTTGATCTGCGTAAAGCTTTCGATTCTGTGCAACATACAATACTGCTCCATAAATTAAAGATTTACGGGATCTGTGGAGTGGCAAATTCACTTTTGGAAAGTTATCTAACTGCACGGATACAGTACACTCAGATTCATGATGTAAAATCCAGTTTGGGTATGATAAAATTCGGTGTCCCTCAGGGTTCAATTTTGGGACCACTTTTATTTATTCTCTATATTAATTATTCCATCAGCTCCTAATATCATGATGTATACCGACGATACTAATGTCTTTTTTTCCGGCTCCAGTCTCCAAGTACTTGAACACCAATGTAATGCCTGGCTTGAGGAGTTAGCGGTTTGGCTCTATGTTAATCAACTTGAATTAAACGTAAACAAAACAAAATTTATGCTCTTCCATCCAAAAAACAAACCATTAGAACATCATATCAAACTATTTTTTGATGACTTTAACATCGGGCAAGTTCATAGTTGTCGGTTCCTTGGTGTGTTTTTTCGCAGCGATTTGGGTTGGACTGATGATATTAACTACATTAGACGAAAAATGGCCAGATCTGTTTATGTTATTTATCATGTTAGACATCTCCTCCCACTACAAGTTAAAAAACAGTTATATTTTGCCCTTGTTCATTCTCACCTGGTGTATTGCAACCTAGTGTGGGGTACATGCAACAAAACTGATTCATACAAATTGCTTTCTCTCCAGAAAAGAGCTCTACGTTTATTAAGTTCAAGTTCATCTGTTGAAGCAAATCTTTTCGACACATTTCATGTTCGCAATTTCTTTCATTCATATAATTTTAGTTTGGCTCTTCACATTTTTTTTAAAGTCAAGCATGACTTTAGCTCTTTTTCTAATACTTATAATTCAAGAAACGTTGCGTATGGTCTACGTTCCGTTGCCCTATCTACTGCAAGACCCAGAACAAATTATGGTAAACAAACAACCGATTATCAAATTATAACATTGTGTAATGCCTACCAGTCTCTTATTCAGATTGCTGTAGAAAGTTATAGTGTGTCTGTATTTAAGAAAAAACTGACGATTCTTTTCCCCCCCGGTTAAATTTCAGCTAATTCTGTATACTTAGTTTTCTGAGTGTGTGTTTGTCTTATCCTTTTTTTTAATGTGCATATTATGAAATGTTTTGTTTATTGTTAATTGATATTTATTATTGTCTATCATTAACTAATTTCTATTGTGATCATGTTTGCTCATTGTTTTTTATCTTTTGTCCATTCGGCCCCCGTTTCCATGATGTGTTGATCAGGGTGCAGGCCTTGTCAGGAGGCATGCTTAGTCTACCTCCTCTAGCCTCACCTCGAGGGCATATTGTATGTAATATGGCCAAATAAACATACTACTACTACTATTTTAACATGTTAGGGTACAAGTCCAGCTGCGAAAGTTTTAATATCGAACGTCGATGGAAACTTTGTTGAATGCTATAGCAAAGTCTAAAAATATAACCTCAGTCTGGATATTCAAGTCGAGGCTGGCATGCAGATCGTGAAGAAAGACTGCTAATTGTGTGTTCCAGGAATAGTTCTTGAGAAATCCATGTTTGGCAGGATGAAAAAATTTCTTTCCGGCCAGGAGCTGCATGATATCAGAGTAGATGATATATATAGAATTGAGAGCTGCATAAAATAGAGAGCTTCATAGATTTTTTGTGACTTTTCTGGGGCGCAATTAAAGGAAGCCTATGCATCAAAAGAGTTTTCTGCTAGCTTGATAGGTCTGGAAATCGGCCGTAAAATTTTTGCCCACCAACTAATTTAATAAGGGAGTAATTAATCATTGGCATCCAACCAAGCGCAGCCATACGCAGTTAAAAAATATTCATCCTGGTCCGGGACCACGGACAAATTCTTCTCTAACTGCGAAGTTTCTGAGAATGATGTTTAGCTTTCCTTTGAAGCCATATGGCTGCGCTTTGGTGTATTCCAGTGAGTAATTACTCAATTACTCCCTTATTGCAAATCTACTCCACCTAAGGGGATTCGCTAAAACATTTCAACACCTTTTTTCAGCGCTGTTATTTTTCAAAACCACAATTTACGTCTTCCTCGCAGGTGTGCTTAATAGGCGGCTAAGTGCTCATCTGTGTTCTCTGGACATGGTCGTGAGAGAATTTAGTGCTGATACATTCGATTTTCTTGCTCCTCGATTGTCTTTAGAATACTTGTACAGCCTCTCCAGCAGGCAGGTGACAAAGTTTCCCATAGATCATTACTTCCTCTACCCATATACCTGCCACCTTATCTAACCTATCCACCCGCCGTGGTGGTTCTGTGGTCATGTGCTAGGCTGCTGATCCCAAAGACGTGGGTTCAACCTCGGCCGCGGTGTTCGCTTTTCGTTGTGGGGAGTTGCTAGTAACCCATGTGCTATGCGATATTAGTGCATGTTAAAGAACCCAAGGTGGTCGAAATTATCCGGAGCCTTCCACTACGGCGTTTCTCATAGCGTGAGCAGCTTTGGGACATTAAAACATATGAAGCCCAAGCCAGTAGCAACGTGTGCCATGGTGAATGACAACCAGAAGCTCTTCTTTCCATGCTTATTGTGGTCGCGCACGTCGCAGAATATTTGGATTCTCAAAAAGCCACTATCGATTTATAAACTTTATTTTCTGATAATAGCAGTAATATCTCCAGTATAATGTGTCGAAGCGCCGCACGGGCTATCATGGACCTCTAATAGACGGCAGATGAACTGTTGCGTCACCATCCCATTCTCGACTCCAAGCAAGTTGTGTCTTGGAAGTCGAAGGACACTGCAGCTGAGTAGTAGCCAGTGCTCGGATTGTTTATTGTCATCCGGCCGTCAGACCACTCGTCCCGCTGTTCAACGACTGCCCACGCAAACAGACCGCAATGCGCTTATATCAAGATGCCGAGAGAAGCAAACGGGCTGCGCCCTATCACCGACACATGGCAATGAGTTAGCTATTTGCTTATCGAAATACTGACCCTACAATAACATAGACCAGACGGGAGTTTTAATTCGACCAGATTCATGTGTGCCCTCGCAGATGGTACAGAAAATACCAGCGATGGGAAGAAAAATAGGTTGCCATCACCAAGCGGCCGTATGGCGCACATACTAAAGCGAACATCGCCATTAGAACCAATCATACACGTGTAGTTCTTCTATACATACTCGCAATTTACTGGCCCCAGTGTGGCACCAGTTTACCCGACAGTAGTAGTAGTACCAAAATTATGACGCAACCACTTGCCGTTCAGCGTTCCGGATGGTGGGAATATTTTCACACCAACTCAATATGTAAAGGTCTATACATTCACCAGACGCACTATTTTTTACGTGTTGCTTGTTTCTGGTTTGCTTCTGGTGCCCAGAGTATACATTCGGTTCGGGCTCGACTACGGAAGGGTTCCCCAAACTCATTCTATGATGAGCGTCATTCGAACCAAACTACATTATATGCTCCCATGTATGAGCCGGCTACTGACGTTAGATGGCAATGCTACTCGGTTCGAACGAGATTAAATTTGCTAGTAAGGCAAGGTATAAGCTATAATAACGCTTAAATGATATTCTGTTATTCGCCAGCGTCATATGGTATAAATCAAAATTACCAACTCTCTTCATATATGCGTTCATTACAACCGAGTTGAGTCTAGCAGTACAACATCAAGAAACTCAGAGGAGCATGTCTAAGATTTCATGAACATGTTTATTAGGGTGAAAAAAAAAACGATACAGTCACCGACATTGCATATTTTAAGTAAAAATAAATAAATTTTAAAAATTGGACAGGACATAATTCATTGAAAATTGCAGCAAGCATGGTAAATAACATGAAAGACACTTTAAAGGCAATTGTTCAGCACAAAGGATGAACATTGGGCATGCAAAAAATGGCTGAGGCTTAACTTGGTTAAGCCTGGAGAATGCGAAGCATCATCGTGTCGCGTAATTTGGAGGCGCACAACCACAGCGACGGCGCGAGGTGGGCCCCCGTTTCTCCACTGTCGTGACGTCATAGTGTCACGTGGTGTGACGTCATGTATCACGTGATTTGGAGGCGCACAACCACAGCGACGGCGCGAGGTGGGCCCCCGTTTCTCTACTCTCGTGACGTCATCGTGTCACGTGGTGTGACGTCATGTATCACGTGATTTGGAGGCGCATAAGCACGGTGAAGGACTGAAGTGGTAGCTAAAGTAGTATGCTTCGCATAAAAACTGTAGCAGCAACAATATGAGTATACCGATGATGACACAATCGTCGCCAATTTGAAACGTGTCCCCAAATCCAGAAGGGAAATGCTATCGTGTACAGGTGGACAGGTATATTGGTATGTACCTTGCCCACGCACAAATTACGGTTTTCAAACTCTCAGGTATGTGTTGCCATCATTCCTTAATAGTAACGCTTTCACTAATCAATCCATTCTTTCCGTTTCATATAACGCTGTCAGAAATATGTTCTTACAAAAGAATGAATCATATCCAACTGTAAAATAAACAAAGTGTCCATGTGCTGTGATTAAACTATCATTTGCGTGTGTGTAACAGTACCGAGACTATTCTGGTGATCTGTTATGAAGATATTGTATATATTTGTTATTTCATGCATTCTCTTGTTATTGTTTTACTGCTGTCTGTCATCGCCGTGCCAAGCCGCCACGGGAGATGGGAGCTTTGTCAAGCCGCGTGTGCGGCTTTTTTTCCTTTCTCCTCAGCCATTGTATATGACTGAAATAAATGCACTGAACTGAACTGAACTGAAGGTTTGAACGAGACAACAGGCAGATGAAACAAAACAAAGTGAAGCCATGCTTATAATTTAAAGGTAAATAGGTAATAAGAAATGAAAACCCAAATAAAAACACGTGCACTCAACTCGTGCACTACTCTACAGGTTAACGGAAACAGTTTAGCAGTTCTTGAGCGTCCCTGGTAAAGCGGGGGTGCCTCGCAGGCAGGGCGGACGCGGGTGGATGAACTGAAACACGTTGCTGGCATTGCATGGAAGGAGGCGGCGGAAGGGAGCCAGGTGGTAATAGGAGCGCAGAAGATCACAGGAAGACGCCGGTGGTCTCCCATCAGCAGCCCGTCATTTGGCAGCAGCGGGAGCATAGCCAGGACCCGTCGACAGCGTCACGAAATGCCGGGGGTTTAAGGGGCTGCGAAACACTGCCTGGGGGAATACGGGCTATACTTCAGGTGGGTTCGTTATGTCACACAGATGCTGAATTAAAAAGAATTACAGGAATCGATGCACAGGAACGGGAGTTATTCAGTGAAGAAATTTCAAAATACAAGCAAACAAAACGCTGCCCTCAACTCGATTTTGGCGGGGCTTCCCACTCCTATTTCGCTCTCCCAATGACGGCACCTGGCGCAACCAATCAAAACAGCCAGCCAGAGCACGTCGCGGAAGTTTGTACTCCATGGTTGCCTGCTCTCTGTGAGACTGGCAGCGTTGTTTCCATGCCAGAGCGCCCCTGGTGGTGTATTTTTATTTTACTTGCTTTGCAGGGCTTTTATCTAAGACAAACAAATTGTTTTTGTTGATCTAATATAAAACGCAGACAGGTAACAAAATGTGTCTTTATTTATTCACACAATTTGCAGTATATTTACTGTTTGTCCGGTCATCAAGCTCGCGCCAGGTGATGTCATATCCGCTTCTACACCATCAGAGCCATCAGAGCCATGAAGTTGTTTTTGGGAGGACATTAAAATATTAAAAAACGGAATGTACGCGGTATTACCGATGCTAATAGCACCATTATAACTCACTGTATGCAATCAACAGGCAAAACAATTAACTAAGATTGTGTTTCTGGGCCCCTTTAATGCAGGCGATTCAGGGGGCCCCCGGGCAGAATAGACCCACAGTCCATCGGCTGCCACCTCCGCGCTTGAATCCTCCAACCTTTGCTGCGCTCTCTCTCTTCGCACCTCGATTTCCTCACAGGTCAGCTCTCCGCTCTTCATGCTTGCCGCGCTCTTCGTCGCCCTTGCCTTCCAATCCCCATTCGCTCGTGCACACACGCACCGCTGGGTGGCGGTGGTGAAAACATTTATGTAATAATAAAGAGAGGTGTTGGGGGTCGTGACCTTTTTTTTCAGAACTCCTGTGGGCGGGAAGGTTATGGATGTGTGTCCTAACCTTATCACCTTTGAAGATTCAGATTTAAGAAGTAACTAATTTCTCTGCTGATGTATCATCAAGAAAAATAAAATATGCCTGCTATGCATCAAATTGTTTTCCGTTTTATTGCATTGCACATAGTGCAAAAAACACGCATGCACCATACTTTTCAATACAATTATTCGAGAAAGAACTGCCAACGGACGTACTCAACTTCACGTCCGTCGGCGGGAGAAACGTATACCATTTGTCCTCCTATCGGACGGCCGACGGACGTCCACCGGCTGTTTGTGGATGTTCAGCGAACGTCCGAAACATCCAAAATGGACCTCCATCGGTCCTCCGAAGGATATCGCTGGTTGCTGGGAATCCGAGACTCGGCTGGGCTGGCATTTGCAGCGCTCCCCTGTCGATGCACCGCTGTCCACGCTGTCGACACTCAAAAATGCCCTGAAGAACCGTTGTGTACCTCACAACACTAGGGGCTGAGAAACCCCACTGTCAACCGATGCGATAAGCCTTCAACAGTGGATAGATATTCTTGAACGCTTCATAGAAATTGTCCCGTGTTTTGCCACCTGCATGAAAAACAGCGTCTGATCAGCACTATACATCTAGGCGGCCTATCATTAGTTACACTATTGCAGGCAAGTGATCAGACAGTACGATTTTATTATAGCCACCATGTCTTTATTGCTCTCTCGCTAAAACTTGTGCGTGTTGCAAAAATCGGCCGGAGCTGCAGCTTTCTTAACTCCTTAAATCCTGCAGCTTACTTAAGTTTACCGGCAGCCATATAGTGAAAGCTTCCATAAAATGATATAAGCACCCCTATTTCCCCGTCACATTCAAATGTGCTCTACCGGGAAAATGCATCCTATAATGCCACTACACTTGAATTTAGTTATATAGAACTCTAAGGAGATCGCGAGGCAGTTTGAGATATATATATATATATATATAATGAAAGGAGCCAACAGCCAGAGAAACCAAGGGGCACAGGGGATTTTTTTATTTTTTTATTTATTTATTTTGTGGTGTTGATCAATTTAGAATATTGCTGAATATGTTATCGCTTAAAGCTAATTGATTAGAAAAGCAGAAGAAAAAACAACCACCTGCCGCCGGTGAGAAGATTTGACAGCCGTCGCCGTAGCTCAGAGGTAGAGCACCGGACGCGTAATTCGGAGGTCATGGGTTCGGATCCCACCGGCGGCAGGTGGTTGTTTTTTCTTCTGCTTTTCTAATCAATTAGCTTTAAGCTATAACATATTCAGCAATATTCTAAATTGATCAACACCACAAAATAAATAAATAAAAAAAATCCCCTGTGCCTCTTGGTTTCTGTGGCTGTTGGCTTCTTTCATGTTTATAACGAGCCCCTCATTCCCTTTCCCTTCTTTGCTTAATTGCTTAGCGAGGGCCTCGGTTCTGGCAGCCTTGACGCCATAGGGAGCATAACAGGGTTCTCACGCAGCTTCCACCCTCTCCGTTCGATGACGTTCTACGTCACACCTGCGGTAACTCAGGGCGTTCTACGTCCGCCGCTTATGAACGTGGGTGGCACTGATGAACACTCTCAAGGTTAGGTTGCTTGTAAAACATAAATACCCCCAAAAGCAGAAGATTTTACAGCCGTCGCCGTAGCTCAGAGGTAGAGCACCGGACGCGTAATTCGGAGGTCGTGGGTTCGGATCCCACCGGCGGCAGGTGGTTGTTTTTTGTTCTGCTTTTCTAATCAATTAGCTTAAAGCGATAACATATTCAGCAATATTCTAAATTGATCAACACTACAAAATAAATAAATAAATAAATAAATAAATAAATAAATAAATAAATAAATAAAAATCCCCTGTGCCCCTTGGTTTCTGTGGCTGTTGGCTTCTTCCATGTTTATAACGAGCCCCTCATTCCCTTTGCCTTCTTTGCTTAATTGCTTAGCGAGGGCCTCGGTTCTGGCAGCCTTGACGCCGTAGGAAGCATAAGAGGGTTCTCACGCAGCTTCCACCCTCTCCGTTCGATGACGTTCTACGTCACACCTGCGGTAACTCAGAGCGTTCTACGTCCGCCGCTTATGAACGTGGGTGGCACTGATAAACACTCTCAAGGTTAGGTTACTTGTAAAACATAAATACCCCCGAAAGCAAAACATTTGACAGCCGTCGCCGTAGCTCAGAGGTAGAGCACCGGACGCGTAATTCGGAGGTCGTGGGTTCGGATCCCACCGGCGGCAGGTGGTTGTTTTTTCTTCTGCTTTTCTGATCAATTAGCTTTAAGCGATAACATATTCAGCAATATTCTAAATTGATCAACACCACAAAATAAATAAATAAATAAAAAAAATAAAAAAATCCCCTGTGCCCCTTGGTTTCTGTGGCTGTTGGCTTCTTTCATGTTTATAACGAGCCCCTCATTCCCTTTCCCTTCTTTGCTATATATATATATATATATATATATATATATATATATATACATGGTCTGTTCTGAAAGTAGTAGGACTCATTTTTTTAAACAAAATTTATTCAAGAGAATAGTACAAACGATTACAATTTTTCAAGGTAGCACCCTTCCGCACCTACTTACTGCTGCTAATGAGTTTTACAATTTTCGTACGCCTCCAGGAACGCCTGCACCGGAATGCTGTTTAGCTCCCTCGTCACGGCCTGTTGAACCACCTCTACCGATCCGTGATGTTTCCCCTCGAGCGTCGATTTTATTCTCGGGAATAGAAAAAAGTCTGGCAGGGCGAAGTCGAGGGTTCGGGGGGCTGAGACAGCGTTGCCGCCTTGTGCGGGACAAAAAATCAGGGTCCTCATTCAGATGACGAAGAAGATCCGACCGGTGGGCCTTTTCCTCCTCTGACAACACTCCCGGCACCAACTTCGCGCACGCTTTCCTCACGGGTAAGTTTTCTGTCACGATCCCAAAAACTTGGGTTTGAGGAATGCTCAAGTCATCAGCAATCATTCTGATAGATCACTGTTAAGTAAATGTTTCCCTCGCTATACATTTTCGTTGGTCTTGCTGGTCGAAGGGCGTCTGAAGCGGTCGTCTTCCTCCACTCTTTCCTTACCTTCTCGGAAAAGCTTGTGCCTATCAAAAACACCTCATCTACCCATGGAAGCGTCACCGTAGGCCTCCTTAATCATGTTGTGAGTCTCTTTGCTCGTTTTACCAAGATTTACTCAAAATTTGATCGCGTATCGCTGATGCAGTAAACGCTCGACGATTCTGCGTGACGAGGGGTTCACAGTACAAGCGACCTCCTCTTTTTAACGGCCGAGAGCCGACTGCCGATTTTCACCAGCATTCCCAATATTCCCCTTCAACGATCCTGCACGCGCAGACCACCTCTCGTCCGCCCGTTCGCCCAGGAAAAAACCAGTCCTACTACTTTCAGAACACACCATGTATATATATATATATATATATATATATATATATATATATATATATATATATATATATATATATATATATATATGACAATTTGGTATGTAAAAATGGCAATAAACGTATCTGCAACGCACAAGCAAGGATACACTGCATATAGCTAGTGACGCGTTTCTTAAAGTGATGTCCCGCCTGCCAGCATTACGGCAGCAGTCCGTTCGCTAGGCGTTGCTCGGCCTAACCTGCTGCACATCATAGTTGCAGCGGACGGTGCTTCGGAACAAGCCACTGCCTACCAAAGGATGTTTAACCCTCTTAACAGTAAACTATAAACAGAATATTCTCATCACAAGAGTGGTACAGTTCGTTACAGCAACACCTTTACCGGCCAGAAGAGTGAAACTAAGCAGGCGAGGGCTGCCACTAGGCTTTGTTAGGTTGTCTTCACAGTATGACAGCGATGTGGCGTGGAAATAAGGTCCAAGAGATCGCAGACCACCCTCAAGCATACCCGACTTTTCCCTCGTCACGCGATTTCACTGCGCTTGTGCCAGCAGAAGATGCTCAAAGCCGCTCAGCCGATCGCTCTCCGCGCGGGAAGAGTCATCGAAGAGGTACATCAGGAGGAGCGCCACTTGCCACGAGTTCGAAAAACGCGCGGAACAGTGATACTTTTTTTGCATCGGATTTTCAAAAGAATATCCAGGTGTTCAATATAAAGAATGATGCAATATTTTCTCTATAGCGTTACCTAAGTACAGGAGTGCATATGATCAGGTCCCCAAAGGCATAAAACAAAATGAAGAAGTAAATAACGGAGGCCTCACCTGTGAACACTATTTTTCCAGAAACAAATATGAGAAGTGTGATGTGGGGTTTCATCATACGGTATACCAGTCCCGCAAACAGTTCAGGCTCGTAACTGAAAAGATAAAGTGCGCACTCCGTTGCTCAACCGCCCCAAAATACAAAGGCAAAGCGTAAAAGCGGACAAGCAAAGTGCCGAATACGAAGACATATTTCAGTACCAAGCATAATTTTATAGAAAAATATCGCTTATATGCACTGAGAGACCAGCAAACATCGTTAGAACCCCTACAACACTTGCACGGCACCTACAAAAACCAAACTTAACTCAGCGCCTAACCCTCCTTAGCCCGAGTGTAACCATCCCTGAGTATGCTGAGTGCTCCTGGCCACGCGGTCTTGGTTCGAAAATTGAAGCGTATTTGAACAACAGAGAACAGTCATAATCAGCCACAATGTTTGATAACCTTACGTTACTAAACGCCCAGTTGGCCGATATAAGTAATTTGATGGTAAAAAAGGGCTTAGTGAAGAAAGAATTTCTTACACGCAAAAAAATTTAACCGCGCGGTTAATGACGTAGCAGCCGCTACCTAGATGATATTCAAAATCATCGCGTTCTTCCCATCACAGCGCCACAGAACATACGAGTACAAATGCTGAGCGTTGTGGCCATTTTTTCCTACCTGGTTGGAAATATGATAAAAATACAACACCAGCACCACTTCCCTCCATTTATTGTTGCCGCCGCGGTGGCTCAGCGGCTATGGTGCTCGGCTGCTGTCCCAAAAGACGCGGGTTCGATCCCGGCCGCGGCGGCTGGAATTTCTTTGGAGGAGAAATTCTAGAGGCCCGTGTACTGTGCGATGTCAGTGCACGTTAAAGAACCCCAGGTGGTCGAAATTTCCGGAGGCCTTCACTACGGCGTCTCTCATAGCCTCAGTCGCTTTGGGACGTTAAACCCCATAAACCAAACCAAACCATTTATTGTTCCTGAAGTGTTGCCATTATTTAGTGCAATAACGATCGATATTTGGAAAAGAAATAAGATTAGCAAATCTGATCATCTAACCATCCACCGGCTCTTTGACAATCTTGTGAAACACACACGAGCGCTCGTGTGTGTGTCATTTCTTCGTGTGTCCGATTAGAAGCAAGGATTTCGAATGGCAGATTTCCACACGAAGAAAACCATACCCATCTCCATCACATCTCGCATGCTAATTGAAAAGAGAAAAGGAATTTGGTCGTCCTATGCAAATGCCACCAAACCACATGCTTATTCACCAAATCCACGAGTATATCCCCGAACTATGTGCGTCTGTTATCTTGTCTAGTGCAGTTCAAAACCCTCCCTCTCCGCAGTGGTTGCGCTGGACCAGGTAATTTCAGATGCATGAATAACTTGCTGTTTATTCGAACATTGCTTATGCGAATAAATCACTGCTTGCCATGCTATATACATGCAGTAACTGCACAGCCCCTGAGCAGGAAGGGAAAAGAGCTGAAATTTTGTGTATAATAAGGCGATTCGTGAAATACTATTGCAATGAGCACAAAGCAGAATAGACAACTCATAAATCTACGAGCTGACAGGTCCAAACGTGGACACAAATGTAAACATCTGTCACCAAGAATATTATGCTTCTTGCGTAGCTAAACACTGACCACAATGAAAAGCTCTAAAAACAAAATGATAAGGCCTCGAAAATCTGAGCGCAAATCCTAGTTCAGATAAAAAATATGGCAGATCCTACTGATGTGCTTAGCAAAACGAGATAAATCCACTCACGAGACCTTCCCTGCTTGGGGCTCACAGTGGCGCTGGTTCGGCCGTGGTTTCGTTTATCCTTTCCCTCACCGTTAATTCCTCACTGACTGCGAAGGACATGAATAGATCAGCAGAAGATCTGGATCCAGAAGACGAAGATAACAGTAGGATCGCTAGACTCATCACTGATGAAGCATGGTTGCTCCTCTGCGACAGTGAATCTTAAAGAGTTTAGTTGGTCAACTCGGCAGAGGTTCTTGGTTCATTATCAAAAGTGAAATAGCACAGGCACAGCATAGAGCTTTTCAGTGTGTTCAGTGTTTAGCTACGCACTAGTAGGACTAAACTCGCTGCCTACACGACATTCATTAGACCATTGCTCGATTATGCCGATGTTGTGTGGGATCTCCACACAAAAAATGACATCACTAACATTGAAAGCGTGCAAAAGAAAGCCCTTAGATTTATTTATAATACTTACAGCAGAACAGCCTCGGTCACTGATCTCAGAACACCGTCTGGCCTCCCAACATTAGAATTTCGGCGTAGACTCCATCGCCTTCAAACTATGTTTAATATAGTTAACAAACTAACAAAAATGTATTCCGACATCTACATCAATTTCAATAAAAGAAGAGAAACAAGAGGCAAGCACAGCAAAACAATTTTGATGCCACAGGCTAAGACTAGCGCCTATCGCTTCTCGTTCTTCCCTCGAACTATTGCAGAGTTGAATGCTCTACCGCAAGAAGTCGCCAGTCTGACCTCGGTCGAATCCTTTGCGTCTGCCGTGCACTCTTTGCAATGAAGCGCGTTAGTTTTAGAGTGTCCAGTTCTCCTCTATTTGCAGTTTGCAGATGTGTTTTTTTTTGTTCTTTTCAATGACGTCAGTGTCCGTCTTTTTGTAATTTTGTATAAGCTGAATTTACTCACGCAGTAGTCTCTATTCAAAGCCATTTCCTTATGCTTTCTTGCCACTCACATTCTTGTTTACCTTGATTTGTAGTGCCGACTTTGACTTGTCTTTCCTGTACTTACTCACTCCTGCCTGGACTGCCAAGAGGCAGTTGGCAGTATCAAATAAATAAAATGACAGTACCTGCCGTTGCCATGTCGTCTTGTGTCCTCTAGGCGTCTACAATTTCGCTACAACTCGTGAGTTCAGAGTGCTGTAGTGAAGTAAAATATACACTAGATCTCATACATTTTAGCTACTTTACTTTTCAGCTGCCAAAGAGTGAACACTCCGTGAATATAAAAGGAGGCTGTCTCGTCAGTGCCTGCGACAAAAGCCTGTTATTCCCATTTACTTGTTTTCTACTGATAAACACTGAATGCACAATTAGAACAATGAATATTGCAGTTATTTTTCTGTTTTCTTCACAGGATAGGCACTTTTGAGGAAGCATTCTCAGAACAAAACTAGATCAAATGCAGAGTTTCACATGAAAAAGAGTGAAATCAAAAGTCCTGCGTTGCTTTGGGACGTTAAACCCCAATAAACCAAACCAAATTAACCAGAAGTTTACATGCTGACATTGAAATTATTTGCATAATTTTTCATTGTAGCTTCACGTAGAGTTGCTCTAACATGTAAAGCATACATATAACGACAGGGATAGCTCTGCAGTCAGTGTCAATAACAAAATTTGGGTTTTCACGGTTTGTGTTCAGGTTAATTTGGCTCATTTTGGATAAAACCTCTTTGTGTATCAAAGCAGGAGAATAATGAACTCAGCGAACTGTGCTCCTGGGCCGACATCCAGACTTGCTGGTCCTGGCCCGCAAGAGAAGCTTCCAATGTACATGCCGTGCAGGGCACTTGCCAGGTATTTCAGGGAAGATTAAGTAATTTTCAAACATAGGCTTCTTGGGGTGAAAATATGAGTTTGTTGGCGGACAGCGGAAAGCCGGTGAATTGTTTTTAGTAGTAAGCTGATCAATTTCTGATAATTAATTTCTTTTAATTCTTACCAGCAGGCAACTGGTTGCAATTAGAGATATGCAGCCAGTCGTTAGTAATAGCCATATCAGTTTTTTGTACTTACAAAAAGCGATTACCTTTAGCGGTATAGCTCGACAAAATTTAACTTTTTTGACTAGTTACCTGCATTAGAAAGATTGCTTTGCCTGCATGCTTTTCGAAAGCGCATGTGTTTTGCCAGGATGTCGATAAATATTGTAGAGCCACAGTGCCGAGGACAATCGCGTGTTTGAAATTCTAAAAACTGACATGGTTATTATTAACGACCGGCTACAAATCTCTAACTGCAACCAGTTCTGTAGCTGTGACAGTTAAAAAATTAATTATCAGGAATTAAATAACCAGTTTATTACTAAAGACAATTCACCTGCTTACCGGTGTCTGCCAACAGTGGTAATATGTCGCAAAAGCCAGCTTTTTTAACAGTGGGGCTTGCCCGTTCTGAGCCAATCGCGACACATCTGGGCAAGTAAAGCTATTTATTATGAAGGAAAAGGATTGTACTTCAGATTTGGGTTAGGTTTTTTGTAAGTCATATGAGGGATTATTATTAAAATTCCCATGAAACCGGTCAACACCAGGATATCACGGCGAGCATGGCATCCAAAGTGATGCCCACGCCCCTTACCGATACTGCTCAGCACCGGCCGTGTTCTCACCGTGCGGCAGCATCAACATGTGACTTTGTAGACGCGAGCGAAGCTTTGTGCTAAAAGATGGCTTCCATTTGCCTGATTCGTGTACGTCGATAGCCCAGGCTATCGACAGATGCCCGTCTGTAGCTTTCGTTTTCGACGCAGCCGAGAAGCCTCGGCGCTTTCCTCAAGCAGGATACAACTTTAAAAAACAGCAGCTGGTAACACTGAGCCACGGTGCCTGGCATCCTGTATTACTCCGCTAGCCAATCACAACAGCAAACGAAATCAACTTTTTGATATTCGTTTTTATTGAACATGCCAGGTATCAAATTTTTTCAGCTTATAATTTTTTTCTTATGATTACCTTTCTGTTTAGGTAAAAAGAATAGTAAATTTGACAATGTGTGAGAAGTCGCTGAAATTTAATGGACGGCCATCCATTCAACCATACTTGCCACGCACGTCAACGCACCATCACGCTCACAACTTGTTGCCTTTCCACGCATGCACTAACGTGTTCAAACATTCCTTTTCTGCCTCATACAGTTAGTGGAATGGACTCCGCACTGCAATTTTTTCCACTGAGTTTTGACCAGGCTTTACGAACGTATTTTGTGTCGTAAAGTTCTGTGCTGTTTTTCCGATTACCTTTCTTCTGCGGGGTAGCGTATGCAAGTGCTTATCTGTTCAGATTACGTGTTGGTCATCATTCTACAAAACTGAAATGCGAACTTGCTCATTTCTGTTCTCTTTTCCTTTCCTGCCTCACATGTCAAAAACAAGAGCTTATGTATCACTTGATGTTAATGTAAAGAAAATGTTGTACAAACATGTCCACGTGCTTGGTCTCCTGGAGACCGCAGTGCCTTGAAAGAAATGTAAGACATACCACTTTTATGTTAAATAAAAGGGGCTACTGCGCAAAAACAGACACGGACAGGAAGGTAACACAACACTGAGCTTGTTGTGTTACCTTCTTGTCCGCGTCTTTTTGTGCGCAGTAGCCCTTTTTATTTACCATGATTGACCGACTAACCCAACAGCGTACGCTCTTAAACACTTTTATGCTGCGGAAGAATTCTGTGCAACGGTCCCGAATGTGGTCACAGGTTCACTGTAGACTTAAGCTGCATCCGACTACAACCTCCGATAATGCTGGCCATTTTCTGAATGATTCCATGCCACCAGCAGCGTACTGGACTGAGTTTCCGCAAGGAATACCCGGTGTTGAGCTTTCCACTGCACTCCGGAGTAGCCCAATGCGACTCGCGCAAGCAAATGATCCTTTTTTCTTACTCATCAGTAAGTTTATCATGAAGAGTTGCGTAATTGTGAATAGTCCTGTCTAACACAGTGAAGTACGCAACGCACATTCTGTATTTTTTACTCCCAATTTCTGACTTAATATAAATTTTTGTTTTGTGCGAGTGCCTGATGTATTGCCCAAGATTTTTTTTCTTTGTAAACAATACATATACTTCTTTTCTTTATATCAATAAAAACAGAGCTCGATTAGGTACACAGTGAAGTGCTGCAAAATCAAATGCTTAATTTCAATAGTCCATTACACAGACCGCCCTGCAAAAGCCAGTTCTCCCGCGGTAAGAAAAAAGTTAACGCTTTCTCAGCTGGCAGCGGCGGCGCTTTAGGCATGTCTACTTTGCCGAAACTACAATAATATGCGTCCAAAGATCAGCGCAAGGACGGACATCTATGCAACAAAGCGATAAAAATGTGATGCATCGCTGAATCGTTTTACAGCACAAGCTATTCTTGGCTGGTTCCTCGAAAATTCGGCATCGGCGGGGCTCGCATCTAAGCGGGCGTGACCATGGTAACGCCCTTCACAACACGCCAATTCGCCTGCATGGACGTAACGTCATGCCTGACGCTACTCTGCGTAGAACAATCAACATGTGCAGCATGTGAACGCGCACAATAAAAGTCGAACAAGCGTTTTCACTAAACAAGAAGACGACGCAAGCATTCTGAAGAAAAACGGCCAACACGCCTACATGCTGACCTGCTGCAGTCTCTCTGATGATCCTTACTGAAATGTGACGGAGGAAGCAAGACATTCAGTGCTTTAAGCGACCTAGTGAACTCGAGATCTGGAGCCAAAGCGCCAAGCGCGCTAAAACAATCCTGCCTTATGCAAATCCCATGTAGATGGCAGCAAAGTGAAGTATGAGAGAAGACTCAACATTTCGGGTAGCAGAAGAAGCAAAGTGACTAAGACAAAACGACTCTGCAGTTCGAGCCGAGGCACAGGCGAGGCGACGGAATCGGCAAGCCAAGGCAGCATGCAGTCAATACCGAGGCTGCAACAAGGCATTTACCAAACACTTTCTGGACAACCCGGTCGCCTACAGCTGCTCGGTATGCGATCGGTTGCGGCTCAAGAAGTTGTCTGCCGTGTGGATCTTACCTACAGCGACCTCTCGGTGTTCCATCTATGCCAACTCTCAACCATTCGCATTACAACAGTTCCAACCGTCAAATGAGTCTTTGGAACAAGCTGCCTAATGCCATTGTTGAATGTCGGTCTCTGAATGCATTTCGAGCATTGTTGTCAAGCCTGCGACGTGCGTGAATGCACACTTACACATTATCGCCTTTTCTCTGTTTTGCATTGGTGCCACCAGTAAACCTGACATGTGTACACACAGTTGATGCCACTACTTTCTTTCTATTTTCTTCTTAATCTTTATTGTCATGTATCACTGACTGGGTAGCCCATGTTGTTTGTTTGACATGTATCTACGTATGTATCCCCCTCCTGCAATTATGCTGTCACGGCGCTGCAGGAAATTCAAATAAATAATAAATAAAACGACACAGCGCTAAGGCTCCTGTCTAGCGGAAAGCTCGGCGTCGTCGGTGTTGCAGAGAACTCACGTCCGGCGTGTATGTCAGGAATGAAAATAAAGTGAAAAGGGGACTCATAATGTGAATTAAACGTACTTGATTCTACACGGAAAAAAGTTTCACAAATTTTAGTTGATATTTGAATCATTACCCTTCGACCACCAGCCACGCTACGGACTCCGCCACGTTGGATCGTCCATTTGGTTGAGGTACAACAGGGGTGATCCATGTGTAGTGCTGGCTTAATCTGAAGCTTATTAATTTGGTAATGAGTAGAATGTAGTAGACATATGTTAATTAGTGAGTTACGAACTAAACTAACAATATGTGCGTACACTGCAGCGTGGAAGAGTTTAAAGAGAAGAATCTGGAAACAGTGTTGCGATAACTGTGTTTTGTGTATCTGACCAAAGAACAGTGACTGTGTGTAAAGAGAAACCGCTATTTACGCTCTCGCGTCATACCCATAAGGGTGGTGTTCAAGCGTCCCAGTAATTTTTATAGACATGACAATCCACGAACACGAAATATCTCTGCGTTTAAGAAAAAAAAAGTTTTGGTCGGAGACTTGTTAGAGACGGCTGACAATTGCCTGCACTCCACCTAAACGGATCTAATTTATAAGCGCTGCTGCAAAATACTTTAATTCTAATGGAAAAAAGTATTTAACAGCATAAAATGAACGCGCTCAGACACACACAATACCTAAAGAGCTGTGCGCTGCAATAAGGTGCTCTACTTTTTACAGTTTTCATGGCATTTTAAGGCAAGGTAAGAGATAAAGCAAAAAAGTTTACCTTGCAAACGGTCTTCCCGCCACGAGGAGACCTTCAAGTCGTATTCGAAAGCCGACGTCACAGCTGGCCACCATGTTCTCAACCTTGTAGTTGAGGAAATGTGCCTGCAATGTTGTCACAAAGATAAGACGCTGGTCACCAGGAATACACAGCTGTACACCCAGAGTTCTCTAATATTTTATATGGCGGTGAAACTCGCGCCGAAGTTTGGTCCGTTGCCAAAATCGGACACTAGCAGCTTCACCACCAATGGAAGGGCGATGAGTAGGAGCCCGCGCAGGCAGTGCATATTACCGGTTGTGACACAGAACATTAAGACATGGCTTCAGCGTAGCGCATGCCGCTACTCCTTACCGCGTACTGCGAGGCGCCACGGCGCACGCGCTGTTAGCTCAGAGGGCACCAGATGGCGCCATGTTCCCGTAAACAGGCCCCAAGCCTACCGCGTCGGGACCAATTGGTACCTGTGCAGTGGCAGGGTGCGGTACACTGTAAGCGGTAGCGGTACGCGCTGTGCTAAAAGTACCTTAGGCATAGAAAAATTGGTAAATTGGCTTTTGAGGAAAGGATATGGCGCAGTATCTGCCTCATATCTCGGTGGACACCTGAACCGAACAGTAAGGCAAGGGAGGAAGGTGGGTTCGAGTAAAGAAGAAAAGGAGAGAGAGAGAAAAAAAAGCTATTTAAACAGGAATTCGGGGCACGCCCCAGGGTCCCCGCACGACCCCACTGCACTGGCAGAAAGAGAAAAAGGTTATAACTTCGACCACCAGGGGAACTTAACATGCACCGACATCTCGGAGCACAAGGGCGCCTTCTCCGTTCCGCCTCCACCGAAACGCCGCTGCCACGATTGGGTTCGAACCCGGGTACTCCAGCTCAGTAGACGAGCGCCTAAGCCACTGAGCCCTTGCGGTGGGTAGCATAGCAAGGCCCATGTCGTTTTCCGTGAAGCATTTAACTCAGTGGAAACCTCAGCAGTAATGCAGGAATTACGGAATCAGGGCAAAAACTGCAGAGCTACTATACTCCTCCATCAAGTCAGCAAAAAAATTCCAATAAGGAAGGGCGTCAGGAAAGGAGACACTATCTCACCAATGCTATTCACCGCCTGTTTACAGGAGGTATTACGAGGCCAGAACTGGGAACAGTTGAGGATAAGAGATAATGCAGAATACCTAAGTAATATGGGATTCGATGATGACATTGCCTAGCTAAGTCACTCATGACATGAACTCCAAAGCGTGATCAATCTGTTAGGCAGGCAGAGCAGAACGAAATTAACATGCAGAAAGCCAAAGTAATATTCAACAGTCTAGCAAGAGAACAGCAGTTCGCAATTTGTAGCGAGCCGCTGTAAGTGGTGAGAGAATGCGTCTAGGGCAGGTGGTGTCCGCTGGTCCCGATCATGAGGGGGGAAATAACTAATGGAATAAGAAATAATCTCAGATTCCGAATTTCTCGCAGGTTTTTTCAGATCATCAATGACAGTTTACCAGTATCTCTCAAGAGAAAGGTATGTAACTGCTCTATCTTACCGATACTCACTTATTGGGTAGAACGTGGAGGCTAACGAAAAGGGTTCAGCTTAAACTAAGGGCAACGCAGCGAGCTATTGGAAGAAAAAATGATAGGTGTAACATTAAGAGACCGGAAGCGGGCAGAGTGATTGAGGGAACAAACGCAGGTTAATAGCATCCTAGTAGAAATCAAGCGGAGAAATGCGCTTGGGCAGGGCATGTAATGCGAAGGCAATATAACCGCTGGTCCTTAAGGGAAACGGAGTGGATTGCAAGAGAAGGCAAGCGTAGCAGGGGGCGGCAGAAAGTTAGGTGGGCGGATAAGATTAAGAAGTTTGCGGGGATACGGTGGCCGAAACTGGCAAAGGACACGGTTAATTGGAGAAACATGGGAGAGCCATCTGTCTTGCAGTGGGCATAGTCAGGATGATGATGATACATACACTGCGTATCTCATGTGCCAATCTCCAAGTCTGCTCCCCCCTGCGTATACTTCTATCGCCAAATTACTACAGGTCTTTAGCACAAGTATAGGTCAAATAATCATTCACAAGTAGCCTGACTACGCCAAATGCCCTACAAGGGCCTCTACTATCTCTCCAATTAACCCGTCCTGAACCAGCTGCGGCCACCTTATCTCGTAAGCGTTTAAATCTCTTTAGCCCATCTAACTTTCTGCCGCCCCTACTATGCTTGCCTTCTCTTGGAATCCAGTCTGTTACTCCTGACGACCATCGGTTATCTTGCCTTCACATTACAAACCCTTCTCAAGATCTTTTCTTACTACTGATTAACCTGCGTTTCTTCCCTGACCCACTCTGCTCTCTCCCTCTCTCTTAACGTTGCAGCCGCCGTGGCGGCTCAGTGGTTATGGTGCTCGGCTGCTGACCCGAAATACTGGGTTTGATCCAGGGTGGGGCGGTCGAATTTCAATGGAGGCGAAAATCTAGAAGCCCGTGTGCTATGCGATGTCAGGGCACGTTAAAGAACCCCAGGTGGTAGAAATTATCCGGATCCCTCCACTACGGCATCCCTCATAGCCTGAGTCACTTTGGCACGTTAAACTACACATAAAGCGTCAAAACCTTAATGTTAAACCTGTCATTTTCCGTTCCATAGCACACTCCGTTGCCGTTACCTAAAGTTTTACCCTTTTCGTTATCCTCAATGTTTATGCCCCATAAAAGAGTACCAGTAAGACGCAGCTGTTATCTGCTCTTCAGCTGTTATGTACATGATCTGAGAGAACCTACCAGATATGCTCCACGCCATTTTTATTCTTATTTTAATCTCTTTTAACGCATTTACGGTCACTACCTGCCCTAATTATACGTATTCTCTTACCACTTCCACTACCTTGCGACCTTGTAAACTATGTTTCCTTCTGAGTGTGCTGAGCATTACTTTGTTTTCTATGCAATAATTTCTAGAATGAATGTTTTGCTAAGCATCTGTAGCTCATTGATAATGCGCTGCAGTTCATGTCATGAGTGACTTAGCAAGGCGATGTCATGAGCGAATCGTAGATTACTAAGCGATTCTCCATTAACTGCTATACCCAATTGCTCTCAATCCAGGCCAAGTACCAGCGGTTATCTTTCCTTCGCCTTACATGCTATGCCAAAGCTCATTTCTTCCTTTTGATTTCGACCAGGATGTCATTAATCTGTTTTTGTTCCCTCACTCACTCTGCCCACTTGCGGTCTCTTAACGTTGCATCTATCATTTTTCTTTCCATAGCTTGCTGCGTTATCCTTAATTTAAGCTGGATTCTTTACATTAGCCTCAACGTTTCTGCCCCGAAGGGGATCACCGGTCAGATACAGCTTTTATATGCTATTCTCTAGAGGGATATTGGTAAACTGCCACTCATAATCTGAGAGAGCCTGCCATATGAGCTACACCCCATTCTTATTCTTCTAGTTATTTCCCTTTCATAATCCGGACCAACGGTCCCTACATGCCTTAAGTAGACATATTCTCTTACCACTTCCAGCAACTCTTCAGCAATCGTGAAATATTGCTCCGTTGTGAGACTGCTGAACATTACTTTGGTCTTCTGCATGTTAATTTTAAGACCTACCGTTCCGCTGTGCAGGTCTAACTCATTAATCATGCTTTGCAGTTCACCTCCTGAGTGACTTTGCAAGGCAATGTCATCAGCGAATCGCAGATTACAGAGGTATTCTCCACTGACTCTTATCACCACCTGTTTCCAATCCAGGCCTCAGATTACTTCCTGTCAACAGGCGGTGAATAGTACCGGCGAGAGCATGCCTCCCTGCCTGACACCTTTCCTTATGAGAATTTTATTGCTGACTTTATGGAGGGCTATGGCAGCTATGCAGTTCTTATAGATATCTTCCACTATTTTTACATAACGTCCTTCTACACCTTAATTCCACAATGTCTGCAAGACCGCTGGATAAAGGCTACGTATACTGGTTGGTTAAACTCTCCTTATTTCTCTCTCACCTGATTGATAGCGTGAATATGGTCTATTGTCGAGTAGCCTTTATGAAAGCCTGTTTGATCATTTGGTTGACTGAAGTCTAAGGTTGTCCCGACAGTATCGGTTATTACCTCAGTAAATACCTTATAGGCAATGGAGAGCAATCTCATCGGTTTAATTTTTCAAATTCTTGGCGTCTACTTTTTTATGGATCAAGATGATGTGAGCGTTCTTCCATGCTTCTGGTGCGCTCTAGGTTATAAGGCATTGCGTATACAGAGTGGCTGATTTTTCTTGCAGAATCTCCTCTCCAGGCTTCAAAAGATCTGCTTTACCCGATACTCACCAGCTGGTTTCCTCCTTTCCATGGCCTTCTAATGTTTTCTTTACTTCATCTTTCATTACTGCCTCTCATTAACTTCCTGATTACGTAGGCTACAGTATGAATTTCTGTTCAACTCTTCGGATACTTCATATTGCTAATTACATCGCCCTCTTTAACTGTTATTGGCATGCATCTTTTTTTTTTGCCTACGTCTTGTTTCCTCGTCACCGCTTTTATGCTACCTCCCTTTTTTAGAGCATGCTCCATTCTCTCGATGTTCATTCCTTTCCTGAGCCCACGTCACATATAGCAAGGCTCTTTCCCTTCTTTTTTTCCGCGCTTTTCTTGCTTTCGAGTTTATTTTGTTGTCTTTTTCCTTCCTGTCGGTTTTCATTGCTCAAACAACGACGTTTGTTTTTCGCTACAGTTGGACCAGGCTCCTTTTGTACCTTCTTTCCCTCTTCCACAAAGGCCCCTCAATTAAAACTATCTATAAAAAAAGTAAAACATGCTCCCAGATTCATTGAAAGTCCATTTTCCTTCTTCAGAAATACTGCTCCACGGCCACCTCTTACCTGCAGGCTACAAACCTGCCATGAGTTCAAACTCTGGCTCGCACGTTCAAGTGAATGCACGATCTCGGATTTGGAAGAGATCGCGATCTCTTCCAAATGCTGATTTTTCCATGTTGATTTTTATTAGAGCCATGGGTGGAATGGGAATTCGGTTAGATTTTAGTAAGCCCCTTATTCTGCTTCTCGTAATGAAAATGTACTTACGTCAAATCCCAACTTCTGTATGATTCGGGCAAACTTCCTAGCAGCTAACTTGGCTTTCAATTCACTGCAAAGTAACAGGCATTTATTTACATATCTGGCTGTGTTAATTTCACATATTAGCATACAATAAACAAGTATTCCATGCTAGTGTTTGATGCAGACATGGCATACAAAAAACTATTTCATTTCATGACACAGTTAATGAATGACACAGAGAGCCCCTGAATCCCAAACAATTGAGTTTGCAGCTTGGCCAGGCGGTCTCTCCATTAAAGCAACCCTCGTGGCGTTACTTCGCATGAGACACATCAGCTAAACACTTGCGAATTCTCGATCTGCGTTTCATGCCATTCCACGCTCTCACTTTTAGCGTCTGCTCATCACAGCGATTTAAAACAAACACTTTTCCTCCTAATGCATCAAGAATGCGAGTTCATTTTTCTTTCAGAGCAAAACATCTAGGTTTATTTTTTTTCACATGCTGGTACAAATTTAGTTACAAACAGTTGCAATGGTTGGAAAGAGTGGCATCAAAGCAAGGGTATTTGTCATTAAAGACAAAGGGATTTTAAAATCACTTTCATTCTTATTCTAAGATGCACATTCGTCGAAACAGTTGATTCAAAGCGCCGGTCAATCATTCTAGTTCTCCATACGCTGTACAGTCCAATCAGGAAAAACAGACCATGAGGTTCTTCAACATATTGTGCTCCGGTAACCTATTGTGTGGTAGAGGAGCCAAAAGAGACAAGAGCAAAAACTCTTGTTGTTGCAATGAATTTTCTGCAATGCTGTTGGCTAAAAATTCTTAGTAACGACAGAAGTTTCTCTTGTGAGAACAGAATTTTGTGTAGTTGTTACCGAAAATGTTCTACAGAGTTACAGATTACAGAAAATCACCATAGAAAAAGTACAGCACTGCAAAAAATACTACAAAATATAAAATTATTTGGCCATTACCACAAAACTGCCAAATATTTCGCCATATTTCTGACACGGTTCTGTCGTTTTTCTCGACTCGGTATTATGTTGTGAAAACCTGGAAGCATAAAGATGGCGGAAGACGTGCTACCAAGCAGCTCGCACCTTTGAGGAATATTATTTACTTCGTTCACAAATTTCCTTGAAAACATCCTCGTTCTGATACAAAGGATGCTAAATTGCCCTCAAAGCAAAAAAAAAAAAGCTGCAGCGCACTATCATAAAATCATGCGAGGTGCTTGCGTACACAATTCTTTACAAAAGGTTACTCGAAAGCTCAGCAACAGAGTGCAGATGCTCGCTTAGCTCCTTCGACGTCCGGTATCACTTCGCAGCCAGATACGTCGGCTGCATAACGTGTCCCTGGGACAAGCGCAAAGATCTCATAGAAAGACTCGGGCACCGATTCCAGAGATCAGGTGCGCGGATGTTCGCACATAATAAATCAACTCGCTAAACAGTGCATGTATTTAGACCGCAGGTAGCCACGCGCCACAAATGAAAGTGCATGTGATGCTCCCCACTCTACGAGGTACTCGGCGTACAGTGCAACCCGTGAGTGGTGCGCACGGCCACAAGTAGGCGGCCGGTGGACACAGTTTCGGCATAAAGCACCATGAAAAGTTTGGATCCTCCTAAACTGCGTGAACCAGACAACTGAGCTAAACCTCCACCGCCATCAATATACAGAAGCTCCCAGTTTACCGAGAAAACTGCATGTTACATAGCCAAGAATGGCAGTTCCAGACATCTGATCTAAGACTGCATGCTATGTAGCCAAGGATGACAGTTCAAGACATTTGACCTAAGACTGCATGCTACCTAGCCAAGGATGAAAGTTCCAGACATCTGACCTAAGACTGCATGCTACATAGCCAAGGATGACAGTTCAAGACATCTGACCTAAGACTGCATGTTACGTAGCCAAGGATGACAGTTCCAGACATCTGACCTAAGACTGCATGTTACATAGCCAAGGATGACAGTTCAAGACATCTTACCTAAGACTGCATGTTACGTAGCCAAGGATGACAGTTCCGGACATCTGACCTAAGACTCCACGTTACGTAGCCAAGGATGACATTTGAAGACATCTTACCTAAGACTGCATGTTACGTAGCCAAGGATGACAGTTCTAGACATCTGACCTAAAACTCTTGATGTATGCTGACTACATGCTACTGTCATCAGCAAAACAATGCCATGCCTCACAGCGAAAATGCAGAGCGCTCACCCGATTCTACATCTGTAAACAGCAGATGTTCGAGAATTTAGAATATTAGTTTAGCTTTTTCTGTTGTCGGTGATATGTGGCTCATTAAAGCGTTCGTGCCTTCAAAAGTTCACTGCTGGTGGAATGACAGCAGTGGTGCACATGTGCATCCAACAAATACCGAATACCAAAGAATACCGGTTTTCGATTCGCGGCAATTAGATTGTTGAATTTGCAGGTCCACTAACCACATGGTAAGAGTTCCTGATCTGTGATATACGGCACTGAAGATTCCTTAAATCCAGCTACTGTCTGGCTGTTCCTAGGCAATGAAGAGGTGAAAAAAATCAATGTCGGGGTTCTCGCACAAATAGTTTTCTGGTGTGAGTCCACGCATACCACTATTACTTGTAATGATTAAAGACACATAAAAGGTCATCGAATGTGCATCAATCAAAGTCAATAGGTTTCATCCATAGAGGTCCTCTAGTGCCAGCCATCGATAATCAAATCTTTGAGTTCCGCACTATGCACTGTCTTCTCAACAGATGCACTCGGGCAACACACCGAACTGCATAGCAAAAAGAAAAATGGCTGAGGCTTAGCTAAGGTTAAGTCTAGTCAGATGCGAAGCATATTGATGGCTAGGCTTGGTAAAGATCCTCGCTTTGTTCTTCAGTTGTTGTAGAACGTTGTCGCCGAGCCGCATATTGAGCACGCCGCTTAGCCAGACGTTCATCCCGCTCTTCATCGGTCTCTGTGGCAAGCTGAAGCTTTCGCTTCTCGTTCAAATCAGCCCTGCTTCTAGGCGGCATCCCAACACGTGGCCGCCTCGTAAGTGCCCGGAGAGCGAGGCAAGCTCAGCTTTATACCGCTGCTGTAGCGTCACGTGGTCAGCTGCAGCGCCTCAGATGTGGAGCCTCCACCGCCGCGGCCGACCGCGCGAGCCGGCAGCCCATCTCTCCTCTGCTGTGACGTCAGGTTGTCACGTGGTGTCACGTGGTCACGCTAAAGGTCAATGGTAGCTCCACCGCCGCGCTCGACGGGCTGTAGTGTAGCTCTAGTAATATCCTTCGCATAAAAGCATAAGATGGAAAAAAAATTAGCTGCGCTTTACCTACTGCTGAACCAGGTTAGACAGCGAAAGCTGTGGTGTATTGGGCAAATGGACGTGGCTTCGCATCTCTGACGTTGAGTGCGTTCCGGACAACTGCCAGACCCAGAACAAGTCGATGCGACTGTGCCTGTCTTCTCGTCCATGTCGCCGCCGTCTGTAGCGAGAGCAGCCTCGGTAGACGCCTCTTCAACACGCCGATCGACGTCAAGCTAAATCACATAACTAGCGTTATACCGTATATGACGTCATCCGTTCACTGTAGTTGTTATTACTTTTCGCTAAATTTTATTTTCAAGGAAAAGCTGAAAGTCAGGTCATGTGTTTAGCACTGGTAGTTACCTGCAGCTGTAGCAACACACATATCAACTAATTAATTGCAGTAATTAATCTGTCTAAATAGTGCTACTTAATTAGGCTGAACTACGTCTTTTTAGTGATGTATTACATGCGGACACTATCCTTACTGCTATTTGTGCTCTTTACTATACAATGACTTTACCATGGTTAACAGCGCTAATTAGTGCATGCCTGTATACTATCTTAGTTCTAGCAATGCAGCGGAGCTAGACCTCACATCAGCGACCACCTGTTTCGAGACGCAGAAACAGTTGCTGGGGACGCCGTTGCTAACCACTGGCAACACACAGCGAATCTTTTTTTGCTTCGCACCAGCGTAGTAGAGCGGTTGCTCTAAAGTTCAATGGAAGTTTACCCAAGCGGTAATGCGATTTTCAGAGACATCTAGGTTGGTGCAAAATGCTCCTGCCATCCCTAGCTTTGAGTAACACTGTGTGAGGGGGAGGGAGGTGAAATTCGGGCTTTTATGAGTCACCTTTATGCTACTACACCAGCAATTGTACATGCGTAATCTTCAGAGAATTGTCTTTGCTGACAGCGTTGGAGTAGCCATGGACGGTAACCTGTTATGGTGTGGGGCAGATGTGTTGGAGGGCACGTGGGCAGAAAAAGACGACGGCTATGATGCCGCAATTTCACTGAGTGTGCCACATACATGCGTCACTGTAGAATTATGTCATGCAGGAAGCACGATTTCAACTCACTCTTTGGCTCCGCTGCACAGCATCCTTCCGGACTGGAAGACCAGAGCCGTGGCCCTGGGCTCCCTTATGCGCATGATGAGTGCTGGGTGACGGTGCGGCTTGTACTCTGTGTTTCTGGCGCGCATGGCAATCTCCTTCAGATCCAGCTCGCAGCCCAGGCTCATCGATGCCACGGTGTTCCTGTGAAAAGTTTTAGCTAGGATGAATGACAGTTTATTTTTCATCATACTTCACTCCCATTGTTTTGAAAGGACAGACCAGCACAGAGATTGCCGCAATCGCGTAATGACAGTGCGCGCGTAACAGTTCACTAATCGTTGGCTTCATTCGGTTCGAATACATTAAAAACCGATCAGGCACCGCCACGGTGGCTCAGTGGTTATGGCGCTCGGCTGCTGACCCGAAAGACGCAGGTTCAATCCTGACCACCACGGCGGTCGAATTTCAATGCAGGCGAAATTCTACACTATCGTGTACTGTGCGATGTCAGCGCACGTTTAAGAACCCCACGTGGTCGAAATTTGCGGAGTCCTTCATTACGGTACCCCTCATAGCCCGAGTCCTTTTGGGATGCTAAACGCCTATAAACTATAAACCAAACCGTTATGATACTTATTGATCTTTTTGTGCTACTCGGACGGTCTTCATGGGTCCGGTGTCCCGCTGGTGAAGGCCGCTTGCCAGGCTTGGTGAATGCGGTGCCGCTGTAAAGGCAGTCCTGAATGAGGCAGCTTAGTTTGCCACTGTTCGTACATAATTTCCCTGTTGTTTTAAGGTGCAAGTTGCGCTAGACAGTTTCAAACTTATGGAGGAGAGTAGATGTCTCTCCACAAGCCTGGCAATCGTCACGCAATGTCGGGAAATGTCCACGCCTGCAAGTTTCTCCAAATTGTGGCTTCTGTTCTAGTGAAAGCTTTGCGGGGAGGGCAAATTTCTGGCGACTGAGTCTATGAAGCTCGACAATATGTCCGTACGTTTTGGGGATGCAGGGTTTGGGCTCGGGCAGCGACGGGGCTCGGAAAGTATGACCTTGAGTTGTCCGATCGGCCGCCTCGTTACCCGTGATGTCCTCGTGTGCCGGAAGATCCACAGAACGCTGTGGTAGGAGTGCGTACCAAAGTGGGGAAGTGGGGGGTGGGGGAGGGGGTGAGGGAGGACGTGTTCTACATGATTTGAACTGCAGCCCTGCAAAGATCAAAGTAGTCATTGGAGGCGTGTTTGAAACATTGATGACCGTGACGAGATTTCCAGTGGGTGGTGGGCATATTTAACTGAGAGAGCTATTACGACTTCCTCGGCATCAGCAGCGCTGGTGTGGCTTAGAACTGTAGCGCTGACAACCTATTCTCCAGAGCTGGCTGTGACCACGGCTACGACCGCCATTCGTTTCGGGTACGCGCTGGCGTCGGTGTACAGGATGTGCACATGACGGGGGATAATGGTGTTCTGAACGCGTCTTTCTCGGGCTCTTCGGTGGCTGGCGTGATGTTGGAGATCCATATTGGTTGGAAGTGATAGCACTCAGGCTCCCCCCTGGTCTCCTGGGAGAGCCGGGTCCGTGGTGTAGTGGGAGTTTGGATTTACTCTTCAGATGGTTGTGTGCCCAGGCACTGTAGCGTGGGAAGGCTGGCCTGGCTGAGTCGTAGGCGCCACCCTTGACCCAGTAGCACAGCCTCTTTGTGTTCGGCGCAGGTCCCAAAGGCTCCCATGTGCTGAATGGAGTCTGTGGGGGAAGAACTTGGGAGTCCTGGAGCGATCTTTTATGCTTTCTGAATATGGGCTTCGATTTGATCGTCCTCAGTTCTGGTGGTATTGTGAAAGGGTAGACTGTATGTCCACCTGGGGATCACTAATGCTGCCACAACGTGGAGTGAACCGAGTACATTTAGACAGCCCCGTCGGTTCTTGATGCGTCGTATAATGCCACAGATCTGGTCTGTTGCGTGCTTGAGCTTGATGATTGTCTGCCATTGCTCGCCGTGGCTCTGGATGCACAGTCCTAGTATTCGGATCATTTGGACTGCCCGGAGCTCTTGTCCTTGGATGAGAGACTGATTAGTGATTTTTTAAAGGTTTCATTGTGCCGGTGTATGTATTCCGATTGGTCCGGGGCGCAACTCATGCCGCTCTGCTGAGCAAAATCTTCGTTGGTGGTCATGGCATTCTCAAGTTTCTCTTCCTTCCCGCCCGGCGAGCCGACAGTGGTCCAGACAGTGACATCATCGCCGCGTAATGCATGTCACATGCCAGGCTGGTTGGCTAGTACTCATATTCAGAGCGGTGTCCCCGACGCGGCTTCGCGGTTGCACTGCCCACAAGATATGCGCCAGCAACTGCTAAACCGTCGACAGGCTTTCATTCTAGGCCGCAAAAAAAAGTTCTACGTAAATGGTACCCAAATATGTTTGTATCCTGTTTTCTCAGCACGATCTACAACTTCAGAAGTAAGTTTTTTCACGAAGGCCATATTTAGAAAGTTGCCTAATTAACAAATTTTGGAGAACAAAAAAATACTGCAGGCTAGGCCGCAAGACTCCCAACAGTAATCAGTTGGTTTCACTCACCTAAGACTCTGTTACGAGGGGGTACCCAAAAGAAACCGGACTAAATTTTTTGCTCGGCAAAACTTCTGTGGTACCGCGTTTTGCCACTAGGAGCGCATAGAACGAACATTCCAGAGTCAGTAAGCCGAGTGCCGTCGTTGAAGGAGGTCAGACTAGTTTAGGCAGAGTTTTAGAGTGACGACTGTTTTGTGTGAATGTCGTTTTTGCAATGGCTGATTTTGGCGAACAGCGTGCGGCGGTGAAATTCTGATTTTTGCTCGGAAAAAGTTGAATAGAAACTTTTGAAATATTAAGAAAGACGTACAAGGACGATGCTATGGGGACAACTCAAGTGTTCCTGAATCGAATCCTGAATCAAAGCAACAATCATGCCAATGGAAAACTTCAAATTCACCTCGCCTCAAGAAAGCTCGTCAGGTGATACCAAACCTCAAAACAATGCTGATTTGTTTTTTCGACGTGACAGGAGTCGTCCGTTGAGAATTTGTTCCGCAGGGTCAGACAGTTAGCCAGGCTTTCTACTTGGATGTTTTGAAAAGATTGGGCAACAGTGTGCGGTGGAACCGGCCAGATTTGTGGCGGTCGGGTGACTGATTTTTCCATCATGGCAATGCCCATGCTCACACAGCCCTGTCTCTACGACAATTTTGGACCAAAAATGGCATGACCCCTATTCCTCAACCCTCATACTCTCCCGACCTTGCCCCGTGCTACTTTCTTTGTTTCCTAGAATGAAAAAATAGGTTTATGGAAAGCGTTTCGCTGATGTTGCTGAGGTGAAGAAAAAAACGACGGAGGCACTGTCAAGCATCACAAAAGATGAATTTAAACAATGTTTTGAAAAATGGAATGAAAGATTCGACAAGCGTATCATTGCAAGTGGGGAATACTTTGAAAGAGATTGAATGTCTGTACTTAAAATGTGAACAAATAAGTTCAAACAAAAATAAGTCCGGTTTCTTTTGGGTACCCCCTCGTATACTTAGCGCGAACACATGATATATAACACATGATAAGTCAGGAGTGAATGGTTTCAGGTGAAAAAAAAAAACAATGGCTGGCGGTTTAGCACTACTAAGGAAGCATTAATGTGCGAAAGCAAGGTTTTTTTTGCAGGCGGACACCACTGCCATGTATTTCAAGCGCGGTTGAGGTGTCCACTGACCCAGGGAGCCGGTTATGCGCCTTTCCTCTCCTCAAAATCAACAGAGCCTATACCTTAAACCAGATTTGGTAAAAGGAAATGCGCAAAACTGCCACATTTTGTAGGTGGATGCCACGGCCTAATCATAGCACGACTGAGGTTTACACCCACCCACTGAGCCAGTTACACTTGCTACCGAGAGGCTTCGCCATCCGCTGAAACCTTGGGAGTGCGGCGAGAAGTGCTTTCACACTAGGAAGCACGAAGCCTCACGAACAAAATTACAGGAGGCTAATGCACGGAAGAGTGTGAATACTCACTGGACATGTGGGAAGACATCAGTTTCTCCAAGCGGGGGAGCCTTGGGCACGACACGGGGCCCTGGCATTGAGATGGAGAGATTTGGGCGTACCGAGGAAGCCGCCAGGCTAGCACCAGAGAGCTTCCATTCGGGGTAATCATCCTACAGAAAAACAAAAGCAGATAGCGCGACGTATAAAGCTGACGCCTTTCTGCTCTCTGTTCACGCTAAGGCTTTGTTGTGAAATACGAAGGGCTTATGTTTTCAGAATTTTCCTTTTGTCACTACCGTGTGTGCATACAGGTAACGGAAGGATCAGGGGAAACTCAGTGGAATGCAGCAGAAAACGAGGTAATCCTAAAACGTACTGCGAAGACAAGAAAAAAATTGGTCCGGTAGAGTCTCTAAGCCATTTTGGCAGGGAGAAAGAGGGGCGCCGCTCTCTGTGTCAGCCTCGTAATAGGCGTTTCTTCCATGGCAATGTCAGGAAGACTATAACTCCACATTTATGTTATCTATTATTTGGTCGAAAACAGGTACCACGAGCAATAATGGTTAATACATTCTTTTTGTGAAAATGTGCCACTGCACAGTAAAAAAGATTTCACGTGAGCTAGTAATGAACCTTTACTCTCTCACTCCCACCTTCCAGTTATAGATCAATTCGGAATCAGTGTGCAACCTGCTAGCAGTCCTGTTCCAATTAACAGGCAGAGTGACTTTCCTGGAGAGGCAATAACCCTGCATTCAATGCCCGAACAAGGGATAAGTTTTCTCTTAAACTATAAGAAGTTACTGCCAAAGCTATACTATAGCTTCCCTCTGTAGCCACGAAGGTGCTGATTGGTGGATAGTCATTTGTTTACAATTTTGCATAAATGGTTTATGGGGGTAAACGTCCCAAAGCAACTCAGGCTATAAGGGACGCCGTAGTGAAGGGCTCCTGAAATTTCGACCACCTGGGGTTCTTTAACGTGTACTGACAACGCACAGTACACGGGCCTCTAGAATTTCGCCTTTGTCCAAACTCGACCCCCACGGCCGGGATCGAGCCCATGTCTTTCGGGGCAGCAGCCGAGCGCCATAACATCTGAGTCACCGACGCGGCATATCCTTCCTTAAATCGCAAAGACATATCCGTCCAGTTCATAAGTCTACTTAGGTTGTGGCTGTTTCTGAATTTGAAACAAAAAATTTACAGACAAAAATAATACAAAGACGTGGGTTCGATTCCTGGCGCGGCGGTCGAATTCTGATGCAGGCGAAGTTCTAGAGGCCCGCGTACTCTGTGATGTCAGTGCACTTTAAAGCACCCCAGGTGGTCGAAATTTCCCCAGCCCTTCATTACGGCGTCCCTCATAGCCTGAGTCACTTTGTGACGTTAAGCCCCCAGAAACCATAAACTATCTTATATCTGTTCCAACCTTAGCGAATACCATCGGAGATGTGGCAGTGCATATTGAATAATGAAAAGAGATCCCATAAAGGACATATCATGAAGATACTGCGTATACAGCATAAAAAGATACCATACTGCATATGGCTTCCCTTTTCCCCTATGAGGACTCCTGCACACAACAGATGAGGCGATATGAAAATACATGCCTTCGCGAACGCTCCGAGATGGTGAAAGGCAGAGGGCGCATTAAGGGCCCGGTGTCGTCGGCGGCGGCGTTGGCCGTGAGCGAGAAATCCCTAAAGCATTAATTAATAAATAAAATTATTTCTGGTCCTACCTTGGATTAGCCTACAATGTTTTAACTGATCTACTTTATTGACTGCCATGACGTGCAGGCTTTCGTCGGTACGGAAATGCGGCTACCGCGTTCGCCGAGTGCCTCTGCAAGTTTCTAAGCGTGCACATGGGGGGGGGGGGGGGGGGGCGGGTGCGGAGGAGATGCAAGCACACAGCCGAACAAACTTGGCATGCTGCTACTTCGACCAGTTGCTTTCACATACCCTCGCCCCTGCGCCATGATATAAAACACGCGTGAGTGCTCCAGCGATGTGTGTGTGTGTGTGTGTGTGTGTGTGTGCGCGTGTGTGTGTGTGTGTGTACACACACACACACACACACACACATCGGCATATATATATATATATATATATATATATATATATATATATATATATATATATATATATATATATATATACTTTCTGTACAAAACCATATAAATAAATACCATGCAGGAAAAAAAAGGCCTCCGTGGCGGAGTGGTTCCGTCTCCACTTGAAATGCCAAAGGCTTTGGTTCGATTCCCAGCCTGGACAAGTTTTTTTTTTTTAAATAGTGACGCCGAAACGCCGACAGATCTGCCGACACGGCTGCTAACGACAGTATGAGGCATTAAACGCATTCGCCTTAAATTTCAGCGGGCACTTTGTCTAAAGTTACTAAGCCCATTATACTTAGTGAAGTGACATGGGCAGGTACACTTTATTTTTCATTCTTTTTATATGGTCCCCCAAAAATTTTTGTCTAAAGTGCGCAGAGGCGAAAGCGTTTTATCCACCACTTTTGACTGCCTCTGTGGCACTGGTGACACCACCACTGGATGACGCCACATCTAATTAATGAATAATTACTAATGACCAATCACAAAATGACCAATTACTAAGTAATGTATAATTGTTAATTAATAACTAATTATTGATTAATTCCGCCTAAGTTTCGCCTTTAGGAGTGGAACGCGACAGCGTGTTGTAGCGCTGCCAGGGAGTCCACGGAACATCAGCACCCGTTCAGCGCGACGCCTTGTATTTGAGGAAACGAAATTACGCAGTAACTACCTCGGTGAACACCCGTCATCCGTCTGATAGACAGCTATACCGACTGTTGCGTAAATCGGAGAAAATCGGGACAAAAATTGGCGGGGGCCGAGCGCCTCTGACGGAAGGAACGCGGCGGGCCGCGTCTAAAGAAGGAACGCAGTGCGCAGGTCTACAGGTCACGTGTGGCTACCGGCCACGGCTGCGCGACAACTCAACTAGGTAGCCTCTGGGTAGCCCATCTCTCACCCTGGTATGATGTCACGCTATGACGTCACTAGGCATGGCATGACGTCAGAGGTCATTCTAAATGTCACGCGTGGCTACCGGCCGCCCCGCGACGACCCGACCTGGTAGCCCCTCTCTCACCCTTGTATGACGTCACGCTATGACGTCACTAGGCATGGCATGGCGTCAGAGGTCATTCTAAATGTCACGCGTGACGACTCGACTTGGTAGCCCATCTCTCATCCTGGTATGACGTCAGAGGTCATTCTAAAGGTCAAAAGTGGCTACCGGCCGCCGCTACGCGAAAAGCCGTTCATGAGCGTAGTATTGCTTTTGCAATAAAAAATTAGGCAGAGGCTTACCTCTGGTTAAGTCTGGATACACAAGCGAAAAGCTGCAGTTGTGCTTGGTTTGACGTCATGGCTTTCGCAGTTGGCGCACAATGCACTGGGAGCCCCACGATAACGGTGGAGGCGTTCGACCCACCCTATATCATATCGCGTGGGAATGCAAAAGAAACGAGGCTTTCCATAGAATACAAAATCCGAGTGCGGAACAGTGGGAGAGTTTGCTCTCCAGCGGCAACCCGGTTCTCCAAAGAGAACTGGTCATCCATGCCCAGCGAGCAGCCAAGCTCAGCGGTGCCCTGGAATAGTGGCGCCGACCACTGTCAACCGTAATAACTTCTAAAATAGAGCAAATAAAGTTTATCCTATTCTATCTTATCGGCCGTCCACACACTGCCTGTACGGAGGCGGAGGAAGAGACGCGCGTGTAGTGAATACGGTGCCGTCTTAGAAATTGTCTTAGAGACATGTACTGTAGTGTGCATTCCTTTCGGCTGTACACCAAGATATGAGAGAAAGGCATTTCCGTTCCTTAAAACCAATTTTCATTTCATTTCATTTTCCTCAAGGCCCTTACGGCGCGGTTCGGGTGTCCACCGAGATATGAGTTTTTCCTGGCGCACTGTTTGTCTTTTATTTATTTTTTTTATTTGTGCGGCGTGTGACGTCACTCGGTTTCGCGCATGCGCAGCTGTGGCAAATCTCGGCTCCGACGGCTCACGCGAAGCGCGGCTGTGGTGCGGGTAGTGAAGCTTTTCGCTTCAAAATTCTCTCGGCCTAACAGCACGTTTGTTCGGGCTCAAATTTCGGTGAGAGGTTGCATTTGATAGCCACTTTTATTTTATACTTGCCCGACTCGGTCAGAACTATTTGGAAGTCCCCATTGTCTGTGGCGACGGCGAACCAAAACCGAAAGGCGTCACAGCAATGGTACCCGTGTCGCCATCTCGCATTCAGCGGAAAAACGAGCTCTCTATCGGGGAGGGGGAGACTGCGTGGTTGATTTAAAATAACTTTCTTGGCTGCGTTAAAAAGAGCCACCTCCAGGTTATCTAGTTACCATTCCTTCTCTCGAGCGGTGGGCTGGCTAGCTCTGACCCCAGAACGCAAGTTTTGGAGGTGGAGTAGGCTGTCAAAGTCGCGAGGAATAGTCGCGAGGATCGACCACTTATCAAGACATCAAGACGCGACCTCTTACCAAGCTCTTTCCGGTGAATAAAATGTTTTACAATCAATCAATCAATGCTGGGCACAGAAAACATTGTTTGCAAGAAATTGCCGCAATTTGAACGAGTACGATTTCTCTCTATTGCAATAAAGCGTTTAAATCTACAATAAAACTTCGGTTGGGCCTATCTGGTACATGTTACTGTTACGGTGAAGGCTGCGCAAACACGGGACGATCCACAACGAAGAGACACCGACACACTAATTCGTTTCGCGTCGTCTGCTTTCGTTTTTCAGTCACCGATGGCAGCTGTGCTATGTGAGGAAATTATCTTTGCTTGGTACTCTCGGCTGCAAAGCAGCGCAAGACAGCACCGAAAATACGGTCGTACAGCGATCAAGGACATGGCAGTGACTTGGCTATGAGAGCCCAACTCCCCCGCTCCCCGCTTTTACTCTAGTTTTGTAAGAAGCTGACCTGGGGTCAACCTACCATGGATCAATTTATCGAGTGAATCACTTGCCTGTGTTAGCTCACTGGATACGTTAATTTAATCCTTAAAATCTGTAAACGTTACAAGAGAAAGTAGAATCTCTCCCATGGGGACTATAATCGTTTCATCGCGATAGCAATCAAACCCATCCAACTCCCCCACCACAACACCACCAGAGAGGACTCGGAGGCGGCCCTGCTCGGCTGTCAAGACCTCAAGACCTAAAAGGTCTTGGTTCAAAGGACGCGGGCGGCGCTGCTTGCTAATGGGGCCCCGGAATATTGTGAGGGAAAGCGGCTAATAGGGCCCTACCCAGGTCACCTACCTCTAATTATTGATTGATACACGTATTAATACGACAGCGTTAAGGTCCCCGTGTCGCAGAAAAGCCGGTGTCATGGTCGGCGGCGTTGGCCGTGAGAGAATAAAATTGGCGGGGCCTTAGCTTTGGTTAATCCTGGTAGGTTGCGAAAGCGAGTACAGCGGCTCTAACGGCAGGAACGCGGCGCGCCGCGTCTACACGTCACGCGTGGCTACCGGCCGCCGCTGCTTGACGACTCGACTTGGTAGCCCATCTCTCACCCTGGTATGATGTCAAAGGTCATTCTAAAGGTCAAAAGTGGCTACCAGCCGCCGCTACGCGAAAGGCCGTTCACGAGCGCAGTATTTCTTTCGGAATAAAATCCCAGAAGCATTAATGAATAAAACTTAGTAGGAAATTGGTGGAGTTGGGGAATCAACCAAGGCCACCCGAGTGCGAGAAGAGCACACTAACCACTCCGCCAATGCAGCTCGATGGTTTGGAATGAACAAAGGCGCGTCTAGTGAATAGGTGCTGTCTTAGAACTGACACATGTATTGTGATCTGTACTTCTTTCGGGTGTACACCGCGATATGAGAGACAGGAGTGTTTCTTTTCCTTAAAACCAATGTTCAATTCGTTTTCCTCTTAAGGCGCGGTTCGGGTATCGACCGTCCAATCCAATCCAATCCGGGATATGAGAGAGAGGCAGGCGTCGTTTCCTTTCCTTAAAACCAATTTTCATTTAATTTTCCTTCGCTTGCGGCGCGGCTCGGGTGTCCACCGAGATGAGAGCCAGGCTTTTTTTTTTTTTTTCCTTCGGGCAAGGCATCGCCCCGAATGGGCGATGGCGCTCCATGGACCTCTTGGCAACCCTGCACCACACTGTCGCGTCCCATTCTTAAATGTGAAGCTTAAGCGTCCTCCCGCGGTGGCTCAGTGGTTACGGCGCTCGGCTGGTGACCCGAAAGACGCGGGTGCGATCCCGGCCGCGCTGGCCGAATTTCGATGGAGGCGAAATTCTAGACGCCCATGTGCTGTACGATGTGAGTGCACGTTAATGAACCCGAGGTGGTCGAAATTTCCGGAGCCCTCCACTGCGGCGTCCCTCATAGTCTGAGTCGCTTTGAGACATTAAACCCCATAAACCAACCAACCAATTTTTTCACCACCACCACTCATAACGTCGTCCCAGCGGACCAAAAATCTTGCTTGCGCATCTTACTTGTTCATCTGGCATCTTGCGTGTGGATCTTGCCTGTCCATCAGTCGCTGCCATAGCATGATTTGATTTGATAGCAACTGTGATGCCAAGCGGCAAGAGTCTGGCCAGAGACACCCTCGAAATTTGACCTTGGTCAATTAGTTCCAAACTCGATGGCCAACTATAACTGACCGTGCCCGAAACAATGACGACTTCCAAATTTGGCTCGCGCCATTGCCAAAATTGGTCATCTTCGGAATTTGGCCTTCTCCGATTTGAACCAAAATCGATGTCCATCGATCACTGACCATGCTCGACAAAGTGGAAGCCTCAAAATGGAGCCCGTGTCATTTTCGAAAAATCGGTCCGGGCCACAGACGAAATAGTTGTTCACACCTTTGGAAGGGTGTACAAAGTTGGAAGGGTGTATTTCTGTGTAGTTTAAAAATTACTGGCGTTTTAGCGTTGCCAAGCACGAAATATTGACCGAAGGCACGCTCTTTTGCAGGTGGATACCACAGCCATGCACATACGTCAAAGCGCGATTGTATCCACTAACACACGAAGCCAGTTATGCGTCCATCGTTTACTCGAAATTAACAAAGCTTCAAATACTGCGCGGAGATTCTGGGTTCGAACCCGACCGCGGTGGCCTCGTTTTGATGGAGGCTAAACGCAAAAGGCGCCCGTGTGCTTCGCGTTTTCAGTGCAACTTAAAGATACCCAGGGGGGTCGAAATGATTCCGGAGCCCTCCACTACGGCACCTCTTTCTCTCTTCCTTTCCTCCTACCTTAACTCCCTTTCCTTACGGCGCGATTCGGGTGTCCACCGAGATGTGAGACAATTACTGCACTACATTCCTTTCCTTAAAAACAAAAAAAAAAAATCACGGGTGGTGGTGGTGGTGCATTCTAAGACGGACTGCCACTGATCCAACACCGAAAAGAATCATTTGGGTTTGGTTTGGTTTATGGGGTTTAACGTCCCAAAGCGACTAAGGCTATGAGAGACGCCGTAGTGAAGGGCTCCGGAAATTTCGATCGAACCCGCGTCTTTTGGGTCAGCAGCCGAGCACCATAACCACTGAGCCACCGCGGCGGCAAGAATCATTTGGGGTCCTGGCCATCAGGGCTTACGAGGTAATGAAGCCGCTGACGCAGCTGCCCGAGCGCTTATTCACCGGGCTCCTCATCCCAGCTCTTCTGGCTCGGACACTAACCAGCCGCTGCTGCGATTCAGGGAAATAACGCATTATAGCGACAACCACCGCCTTTTCCCGGCCCCTGCAAAGGGGCTGAGTAAGACGGAGGAGCGAACTTTAAGGCACCTGCAGACAGGTACTCTACTCTGTCCTGCAATCTTAAAACATTACGATCCTAACACGGATGGGCGATGCCCGCACTGTGGGGAGACCTGTGATATCTTCCACATGGTGTGGGCATGTACTCAAAATCCCCACCTCCCCCCTTTCCTCTACCCCTTCCAGAGAGGCATGGGAGCCTGCCCTCCTCAACTGCTCTTCGCTTGAGTCCCAAAGGGCTCTGGTGAAACGGGAGAGAGACGGGGCCTCGTCATGCGGTGTCCCGGACTAGGGACGCCGACCATGTAGCGGGGCCACTCTGTGGCTCCCAAACTCTATTTCAGCAATTAAAAGTTTTCACCACCACCACCACCACGGCGCGATTCGGGTGTCCACCGAGATGTGAGACAATTACATTACTATTTTCCTTTCCTTAAAAACAAAAAAAAATTCATGGGGCACTTTGGCTCTCTAAAGTGCTTCAAGGCGAAAGCGTTTCCTGGCGTACCGTTTGTTCTTTATTTTTTTCATTTTTGTTGTTGTTCCTTTTCTTATTTTTCATTTTTAAAATTTTATTTATGGTTCTTTTCTGATTTTTTGTTTTTATTTTTTTTTATTCTTTTATTTCACTTATGAAACTCGTGCATTCACTAGATGCGCCTTTATTCATGCTCAATCCCTGAGCATTCCTGGCGGATTGGTAGCGTCTCCTCTTCAAATGCCAAAAGCCCTGGTTCGATTCCAGTCTCGACCCAGTTTTTATGCGAAGCATATTGCTAGAGCTACCACTCACGCCGTCGCCGTGGGACCCCCACGTGACACCGTGACATCACACCACGTGACACCGTGACGTCACACCACGTGACATCGGATGAGAGAGCCGGCCTCCACCTCGCGCCGTCGCCGTGGGACCCCTAGCCGTCACACCCGCACATTTCGAACGCGCGTTCACACTCGGTGTAGGTGAAACGCTCGCTCCACCGGGCAGGCAGACGCGGCTTCCGTGGCAATCCAGGCGCTCACCCAACGCGCGCCTCGGGGTTAGTCGGCGTTCCGCTGTAGCCATGCCGTTGTCTTCCCCCACGACGAAGTGGTTGTATTAAAATGACCAAGTATTCAACCAAGGAAAGCCGTGTATTACCAAGCCTAGCCACTAATATGCTTCGCATTCCCCAGGCTTAGCCAAGCTGAGCCTCAGCAATTTTTTTTTTAAGTAGTGGCGCCGAAACGCGGACAAATCTGCCGACGCGGCTGCCGACACCGCTGCTAACGACAGCATGAGGCATTAAAGGCTTTCGTCTTTATGTGCTTTCGTTGTGAGCAAAGCAACGCCTCGTAAGTGCTTCAGTTTTTAGGAGGTGGACGCCACGGCCTACTCACAGCGAGACTACGGTGCCCACTGACCCGTCAGCCAGTTACTCCTCAGACGCCGCCGCGGTGGCTCAGTAGTTATGGTGCTCGGCTCCTGACCCGAAAGACACGGGTTCCATCGCGGCCGCGGCGTTCGCATTTCGATGGAGGCGAAATTCTATAAGGTTCACACACAAACAGACACACACCGCTGAATCCCAGTGAGTGCAGCTACCGCGCCAAAAAAATTCATGGGGCACTTTCGCCACGCATGAGACAAACAAGACACGGTTCCGTGACACACAGTCCGCTCAATCGGTACATACAGTTCAGCGACTGTCTAAAGTGCGTAGAGGCGAAAGCGTTTTCCGCACCACTCTGACTGCCTCTGAGCCGGTGGTGACGTCACCATTGGATGACGTCACACATAATTAGGTAATAATTACTAGGTAATGACAAATCATTAATAGATTACTAATTACCTATTAAAGGCTAACTATTAATTAACTGTTAATTAATGACGATCAAGCTTCGCCTTTAGGACTGGAACTCGACAGCGTGTTGTAGCGCTGCCAGGGTGTCACCGGAACGCCACCACCCGCTCGGCGCGATGCCTTGCCCTTTGATAAATTGGTAAATTTTTTGTTTATGCGAAGCATATTTCTAGAGGTACACTACAGCCCTTCGCCGTGGTTACGCGCCGTGCACACCACGTGACACATGACGTCACGACAGAGGAAGATGAGGGTCCACCTCGCGCCGTCGCTGTGGTTGCACGCCGTGCAGACCACGTGGTACAGTGACGACACACCACGTGACATACCACGTGACACATGACGTCACGACAGATCGCCGTCACGCGCTGGGAGAGGGAGAACGATGCCATCGCCCAGACACCGGAATGTCCTCGAGCGGCATTCCCGCGCATTTCGAACGCGCGTTCACACTCGGTGTAGGTGAAACGCTCGCTCCACCGGGCAGGCGGACGCGGCTTCCGTGGCAATCCAGGCGCCCACCCAACGCGCGTCTCGGGGTTAGTCGGCGTTCCGCTGTAGCCATGCCGTTGTCTTCCCCCACGACGAAGGCTTCTAGTGGTTGTATTAAAATGATCAAGTATTCAACCAAGGAAAGCCATGTATTAACAAGCCTAGCCATCAATATGCTTCGCATCTGACCAGGGTTAACCAAGTTAACCCTCAGCCATTTTTTTTTGAGGTAAGGAAATGGCGCAGTATCTCTCTCACATATCTCGGCGGACACCTGAATCGCGCCGTAAGGGAAGGGAGGAGAGTGGGAGTTAAAGAAGTCAGCGAGAAAGGGGTGCCGTAGTGGAGTTCTCCGGAATAATTTCGACCACCTGGTGCTCTCTAATGTGCACTGACATCGCACAGCACACGGGCGACTTTTTGTGTTTCGCCACCATCGAAACGTGGCAGCCGCGGTCGGGATCGAACCCGGCTACACGTGCTAGGTAGACGGGCGCCTTACCACTGAGCCACCGCGGCGGGTTTGCCCTTTGAACGCAACGCTTTTTGAGGAAAGGAAATGGCGCAGTTCTGTCATCTCGGTGGACACATGAACTGAACTGTACAGGAATGGAGGAAGTGGGAGTGAAAGAAGAAACAGGCTGAATTTCTTTGGAGGAGAAATTCGAGGCCCGTGTACTGTGCGATGTCAGTGCACGTTAAAGAACCCCAGGTGGTCGAAATTTCCGGAGCCCTCCACTACGGCGTCTCTCATAGCCTTAGTCGCTTTGGGACGTTAAACCCCATAAACCAACCAGGGCCGTCCCCCCCCCCCCCCCCCCTTACCCTACCGCTAGCGGTAGGCCCCTACCGCTACCCCCCCCCCCCCCCCCCCCCCCCCCCCCCGTAATGAAGAAAATGAATTTGAGGAAAGGAAAGTACGCAGTAACTGTCTCACATATCTCGGCGGACATGACACCTCTGCTGACAAGCTTCTGCCGACAAGCTTCTGCTGACAGCCTTCTGTCGACAACGATAAGGCATTAAAGGCTTTCCCCTTAAAACAGCCGTAGAGTTTACCCCGGTTTTACCACTGAGAGAGCTTAAGGCATTTCACACCTAATCACAAAACGCAGTTTCTACCACCTTGCAAGGATGGAAAGAAAGTGCAGATTGTTAATAGTTAATGGTGGAGCTTAAGGGTCCGAAGCGACACCTGGGCTATGGGGGGGGGGGCATCCTGGTGGAGGGCTCAGGATTAATTCCAACCACCTGGGCCTCTCTAATGTGCGCTGAAAACACAAAAGACACGGGCGCCTCTTGCGTTTTGCCTCTATCAAAACGCAGCCGCCACGGCCTGGACTGAACCCGGGTTTTCAGGCTGAGTACCCGGGTTCGAACCCGACCGTGGCGGCCGCGTTTCGATGGAGACGAAGCGCGAGAGGCGCCCGTGCGCTGTGCGATGTCAGCGCAGGGTAATCATCCCCAGGTGGTCGAAATTATTCCGGAGACCTCCACTACGGCACCTCTTTCTCTCTTTCTTCTTTCACTCCCACTTTCCTCCCTTCCCTTACGATGCGGTTCAGGTGTCCGCCGAGATATGTGAGACAGATACTGCGCCATTTCCTTTCCTAAAAAAAAGTTATTAACCAATTATTAGCAAAGAGCTTTTAACCACCGAGCCACCCTGGTGGAGGTCAGAAACGGCGTTCGTCACCACACGTAGTTTCAGAGCGAAAGCACTAATCCGGATGTTCAGAGTCTTTAAAAATCGTATTAAGGCGAAAAAAGCGTCTCTTCGTTGTCAACAGAAGGTTGTCGACGGAATGTTGTCAGCAGAGATGTCACGCTTTTGGGTTGGTCGATATGGTTATGACGTCAGAGCGCGCGGAGTTGGAGTAATGAGAAAATAAAAAGGAAAAACAGAAAAAAGGTTGGTTGGTTGGTTTATGGGGTTTAACGTCCCAAAGCGACTAAGGCTATGAGAGACGCCGTAGTGGAGGGCTCCGGAAATTTCGACCACCTGGGGTTCTTTAACGTGCACTGACATCGCACAGTACACGGGCCTCTAGAATTTCTCCCCCAAAGAAATTCAACCGCCGCGGCCGGGATCGAACCCGCGTCTTTGGGGTCAGCAGCCGAGCACCGTAACCACTGAGCCACCGCGGAGGCCAAAAACAGAACAAAGTTAAAAAGAAATTGAAAGGAAACAAATAAGAAATTAAAAAGAGCAAGAAGAAAAATAGAAAAAGAGAAAAAGAAAGGAAGGAAAGAAAAAGAAACGGTGCTAAACATAAAAGAAAATAAAAAATACAACAAGAAATGAAATTAAAAAAGAAAATGAAAAAATGGCCTGGCTTAGCTTATGGTTAAGCCTAGGATGCGAGGCATAGTTTTGCGGTCTGTCGAGCCGCCCTCTCCCTGGCCGACATCTCGCTGCTCAACTGACTCAACGAGTGCGTCGCCTTTTGCGTGACGTCAGTATCTCCTAGCGGTAGGAGCGGGAGTTAGGCCGCCGGCGGAGGCTGCGCGTCCGCAAGCGAGCGCACGAGGCCCTAGCTTTCACACCTGTTGTGACGTCATATCACGTGGTGCGCCGATGAAGGTCAAGTGGTAGCTACGCGGCCGTGCGCGGCGCAGCAAGGAAGAGCTCGGTTGTGCGAGTAATATGCTTCGCATAGAAGAAATCAACGCCAAACAGTGCGCAAGGAAAGGCTTTCGCCTTGCAGCACTTTAGAGAGCCAAAGTACCCCCTGAATTTTCATGTGTGAACGTCTCGGGAGCATGGAAAAAGAGAGCCAAAAAAAAAGAGAACCCGTGAATATCAACCACTGGGAGGCGAAGTCGCGGCGGCGCGAAATGGTCAGCTTCAAAGGCGATTGCGCGAGACCACTAGGCTAAGCTAAACCGGCATCATTCTTTTTGCTAGCTCAATTGAAAGCCTAGCAGCGACGGCGCAAATAGCGTCGTATTTAAAAAAAAAATTGCAGGACGCTTAAGCTCCGGCCGCCTTTGAGAATGGAATGCGATAGCGTCTTGAAACGCTGCCAAGCAGTCCACGGAACGCCATGCCCTTGCACAAATCGAAAATAGTTTGCGGAAAGGAAATGACGCAGCAACAGTCTCTCTTATTGCGAAAGCAATACTACTCGCACTTTCAAACCTTCGCGTGGCACGGCCCCAGTTACGTTTGACCTTTAGCAGAGTGAATATGGGCGACCAACTCGCTCCTTCAGGTAGCCCGGCTGCAGTTACGCCGCGCCGCGCACCTGTGGCGCTACTGCCGCTGTGACGTCATACCAGCTGTAGATTATGTTTTCTTTCTCTCAGTCGCAACAACATCAAAAACAAAAAAAAATTCAGGGGGCACTTTGGCTCTCTAAAGTGCTGCAAGGCGAAAGCGTTTCCTCGCCACTGTTTGTTCTTTATTTACTTTTCATTTTTCATATTTTGTTCTTTATTTTTTGCTCCTTTTGTTACTTTTATTTTTTTTTATTTGTGTTCATTTTCTTGTTTTTATTTTTATTTGCCTTTCCTTGACTTTACTCCTTTTATTTTATTTATGAAGCCCATGCATTCACTAGATGCGCCTTTATTCATGCTTTATTCACGCCGAAAGGCGGACGAATCTGCCGACGCGACTGTCGACACTTCTACCGACGCGTCTGTCGACACTCCTGCCGACGCGTCTGTAGACGGCTGCCGACGCGTCTGTCGACACTCCTGCCGACGCGTCTGTAGACACGGCTGCCGACGCGTCTGCAGACACGGCTGCCGACGCGTCGTCTGCAGACACGGCTGCCGACGCATCTGTCGACACTCCTGCCGACGCGTCTGTCGGCACTCCTGCCGACGCGTCTGTCGGCACTTCTGCCGACGCGTCTGTCGGCACTTCTGCCGACGCGTCTGTAGACACGGCTGCCGACGCGTCTGTCGACACTCCTGCCGACGCGTCTGTCGACACCTGCCGACGTGTCTGCTAACGACAGTATGAGGCATTAAAGGCTTTCGCCTTAATATAAAAAAATTATCGAAGACGCTTTGAGTCGTCGCGCAGCGGCGGCCGGTAGCCACGCGTGACCTGTAGACGCGGCACACTGCGTTCCTTAAGTTGGAGGCGCTGCGCTTTTGCTTTCGCAGCCTACCAGGCTTAACCAAATTTAAGCTAAGCCCCCGCCAATTTTTACGCAGCCCACGATTATAGGTCGGTTCCAATCCCTTCCGCAGGCTAGGCTCTAACTTAAATAGCATGTCTATGCTGCACGAAACGCTTAATCGTACGGCACCATCCGGAACATTCTGCGGCAAACGCTTGGTATGATACGTTTTTTTCCGACGCGCAGTGCTGACAGCTAGAACGCCGACGGCTTGTCGACCGAACGAGCTGTATGCGCTGTCGCGTAAAAAACGACCGAGGCGAGCAATTTTAGCGGCAATTTTGAGTACATAAGTTTTGTTTTGTGTGCCCATAATATCAGATACAAAGCGTAGCGTTGTGTTTTGTCCCGGTTCAGCCACGGGGCGCCAAAACCAGTGCAGAAGACACTTTCGGTCAGACGTGTGATCTCTAATGGCGTTTGTGCAGTGAACACCTGATCATGTGGGCGAACGCGCAAACTCTCGAGTGAGACGCAGCGGCATTACCGCTGACCCTCGCTTACCTGAATTTCCTGCATAAAACTTCGATGCTCCGCCGGAGCGTCGCGTCGCGAATGTGGAGCCTGCAGGTCCGGGTATTTGTTAGAAGTCAATTTGCCAAGCGAAAAACACAATATATCACGTTCCCCGACTGCGTACCTGCTCTGAGATGTCCATCGCGGGTCAGATTCAAGCAATATCTCCAACTCCTCTAAAAACACAGCGCGTCCGACCTATCAGGCCACGGCTGACATTGCCGCACTTTCTCACCATAACGCCCAAGTGGCGCTGCAATCGTCAGCGTGTCGACGAGCGTAGCGCGTAGTCTGCTGCTTTTTGAATCACTCAGCATTGCATAAAATCGCACAGACCACTCCATTCCACCCATTTTTTTCTCTTATGCTAAAAAAGAAAACTTAAGGGGGAACTCTTAGTTGACAGGAATTCCGAGCCCCTCCGCAACAAGTTCGCAGGGCGCTGCGATCGCTAGCGTGGCGCAGAGCAAAGCGCGTCGTTTGCTTCTCGTTCTCGCGTACGCTTCAGGGAGTGACCTACTTAGAGAAGCTTTTGCATCCATAGGGTTTTCTTGTGCTAACGGTGTGTATATCACGCGAACACAGTATTTAAGATGTGAAGGAAACCTGGAAAGGAAAATACCGACTGCAGAAGACCAGAGCGTGAACGTCGATTTGCATGCGCTTTGGAGCATGTTTTTTTGTTTGTTTTTTATGCGATATGACGAAGATGGCTCATCGACACGAAAACCCAAAGTCGCCGAAAAAGTGGCGGCGTTACAGAACTCACGATTGGACGTGCTTACAACTGCACGAAGTACAGATGAACAGTATAGAACTGAAACTAATTTTAACCGCCGCTGTGGCTAAGTGGTTATGGCACTCGGCTGCTGACCTGAAAGACGCGGGTTCGATCCCGGCCGCGGCGGTCGAATTTCGATGGAGGGTAAATACTAGAGGCCCATGTACTGTGCGATGTCAGTGCACGTTAAAGAACCCGCGGTGGTAGAAATTTCCGGAGCTCTTCACTACGGCGGCCCTCATAAACTGAGTCGCTTTGAACCCCCCATAAACGAAACCAAAAGAATTGGAATCGAATTAGGATAGAATTGCAATGCTTTCGCATTACTCACACTGAAGTTCTTTAAGTGCCTCAAGTAATTTTTCTTGTGTCACCCTGTCGCAGCAGGCAAATCTCGTTGAAGCGCTAGTGACGCCAAACTTTTTGTACTTTGTATCTGGTTTACAATGGTATACACCATGTTAGTTAGCTTAGATCACCTAAGAAAATTCGACCACGCTCCTTAAATAACTTGTAATCGAATGTCGTTTCTCCTATGTAGTTTCCGCTTTACAATTATACGGCGCTTGACACATAACAAGCAAGGCATTCATTCTCACTTTTGGAGCAAGCTAATTCAAGAGTTGGAGTGGAAAAATTAGAAGGCACTGCGGAAACCGCATTGGAGTAGTGCGAAAGGATTGACGCCTCATCGCCGCTTCTAATTTCTCCTCTGTGCCTCTAGTTGGTCCTCTTTGTCAATACATTTCGTTCACACTTAATTCGTTTTATTCAAAATTTATTCATTAAATTCTGCTTAATTCACAATTAATTCACAGCTCTAATTACTCTAATTCAATTTTAATTCGTTGCAATGTATCATTAAGCCACGTTATAGCCACGATATTCCACCTGAATTTGTAATTAATTCACCTTAATTTTCTCAAATGCATCTTAATTCATCTTCATTTACCACTTGGATTTGTATAATTTGTTAATTATTGATTAGATTTCGATTAACTGCAAAGCCCCCATCGTTTCACCTACCTTACTTTATAATTATTCACATTTAATTCACAATTATTTCATTTATTTCGAACTTCATTCACCTAATTCACAATTTTGACACAATGAATCCGCAGTTTATCCATCTATGCACTCCTAATTTTTTTAATTCGGAATTGATTCATGTAATTCACACTTGATTCACAACTGAGTTACTATAATTCACTTTTAATTCATTGCAATGTATCATTACGTCACGATATAGCCTCGTTAATCCACCTTAATTTATTATTTACTCTAATTCTTGGGCACGGCGGCACTTCAGGCATGCGGTTCACCAACCCGCTGGTCTTTTTCGTACAGGTGATCGTCACAGCGCTGTCGACGCCAGTGGCTCGACACGATCAACCGCGATGGTCAACGCCCGAAAGGATGCAGCTTGTGTGCGATCGCGGTCGACACGAGGCTGATACGCTTCATCTCGCGGACATCGGCATCGACCTATGCTACCGGATGGCACCAGGTTCGATAACGAACAGTGACGAAGACAGCGCCTCCCTGGCGGTGGATCGGCCACGACCCTACATAAAGGCAGCACATGACCCCGGACGGATTCTTGGGCACGGCGGCACTTCAGGCATGCGGTTCACCAACCCGCTGGTCTTTTTCGTACAGGTGAGCAAATGCTACGGCAAGTGCTATCGGTCAAGCGACCCTTACCTTGTAGTGCTGCCGTGCCCAGGGCTGCTCTCTCCAGTGTTCTGTGATTTACTGTATGCCATGAAGCTTCTACTGCTCGCCGGCGACATTGGGACCAACCCCGGACGTGATATGGCGCAACTAATGAAACAGCTACAAAGTATAGCAGATGACCTAAAAGAAATAAAGGAAGAAAATCTTGTCTTCATCGATACAAAATTAGAAAACTTGTCCGTACTGGACAGTAAAATATCAACGTATCTACACGAGATTGACAGCCTAAAAAATACAGTGATGACCCTCGAAATGTGAATAGACGATCTGGAGAATCGCTCACGAAGGTCTAACCTAATAATATATGGAATTTGTGAGGATGAAAGTGAGGACAGCGACACACTGGAAAAAACAGTCAACGAGAAAAGTGTTCACATCTTAAAAATACAGCCCGTTACCATTGAAGGAATTCATAGACTGGGTCGGCCTATGAATACGAAAAAGGCCAGACCGGTTATCCTTAAACTGCTTGACTCACGGGAAAAAATCTCGAATATTAAAGAACTGTACAAAGCTGAAGGGATCGGAGTATTCAGTCAGTGATAATTACTCGGCCCGTGTACGTAGCATACGAAAGAAGTTATGGGAGACTGCGAAGGAGCACAAAGACAACGAAGACAAAGTTGCTCTTGTCTTTGATAAGTTGCGTATAAACGGTGAGTTTTTCTACTGGGATGATGAGCAGAACCGTGTAATGCCAATGGAAACTAAAGCCAGTCCTACTAGTCCCCCAAAAAACAGTCAGAGCGATGCAAAAACATTAAGGCCACGCCGCAACCAGCAGAAACAGAAATAACTTTTGCTAACATAAATGCTCGCAGCATCCTAAACAAATTTGATTCCTTGGAAAGCTTACTTATTGGCATAAAACCCGACTTCATGGCCGTGACTGAAACGTGACTCACGTCCGATATCATGGATACCGAGGTTACGCCCCCAATTTACGCGATAATTCGCAAGGATAGAAAAACTCGCGGTGGCGGCGTAGCCATTTTTGTGAACAAAAAAATACAAGTCACTGTACTTCCCGATATCGAAGGCGTAGAGGCAATCTTTTCCAAACTGACATTAGGTTCCTACTCGATAGTGGTGGGTTGCATTTATCGCAGCCCATCAAGTGATCATGACTTCATGCTTGCATTACATCTCTATATGCAATGTCATCTTCTAGGTACCAGACTAATCTTGCTTGGCGACTTTAACCTCCCGGATATTGACTGGCTCACAATGCAACATCACTCCACTTCTTCAGACTATATTTTAGATATTATGCTACAGTTTAATCTCACTCAGATTGTAAATCAACCAACACGTCTACAAGGTTCTTCGAGTAAGACGCTTGATCTAGTATTTCTAAGTCACCACTTTCCACTTCATAAAACTAAAACCGAAATACTAGACGGAATCCCCGATCATAAACTAATCTTGTGCAGTGTCCCTATCAGTAGCACGCTTTCTTCGCCACGACCGCAAACTTTCGTTCATGATTTCACTAAAGCTGACGATAATAGTATTCTAGATCACCTTTTCTTCGAGTTCGACACATACAAAGAACTTGCAAGCAATGCTTCTTCTGCTTCTTTCAGCGTCACTGCTTAAAAGGCTCAAGGTTCTAGCATGAATAAAGGCGCATCTAGTGAATGCATGGGCTTCATAAATAAAATAAAAGGAGTAAAGTCAAGAAAAGGAAAATAAAAATAAAAAATACTGTCGCTTGGTGGCCTTGATCTCGTGGATCTCGGCGACCTGGTCAGCTCTCTCTGTGAGCAACTTTTGCTGCCACAGGTCCGAGCGGCGCAGCGCGGTCTCCCACTGCTCCTCTGTGGTTATTCCGCTGAAAGGGTTCTTACTGCAGGCCCACTTGATGTGGTTAAGGTTAGCATACTCTCCGCAGCTTTTGCATTCTGCAGAGTATATATCTGGATGAATTTTAGATAGTATTGCGGGGCATGGGAATGTGTGCGTTAGGAGCTGCCTGAGAGTGGTTGCTTGCTCTTGCGTGAGCGTGGGGTTGGGCGGGGGATATTCCAATCTGCTCCTTTGATAGAAAGTCGTGACTTCACTACAAGTGAGTAGGTGGTCCCTCGCTGAGCTGACCACGTGGTTTGGGAACGCGTCTGGTCCTGCCCGAAGAGTTAGTGCTCGGGCCATGTTGTGGACCTTTTGGTTTTCCTGGGAGGCCTAAGTGTGCGGGGGTCCATATTATTTTGACTGAAGTTTCCAACTGCTAATTAGCAAGCCTTCTTTCCGCCAAGCACGCCGGTAGTGCACAGGACTGCGTCCAGTGCACGGCGCCGCGACGAGGGGCGGCCGTTTGCCACTTCAGGGAAACGCTTCACTCCCACACATTTTCAAGTACATGAATGGTAGGTAATAGCGTAAGGACAAGGCATAGTATTACCAGTGTTGGCGGTCACTAGAAAACTGGCAAATTGTTTTAAGTAGTAAGCTGGTGGACTAACCTTTAATTATTAACTTTTTAACTATCACAGATAGGCGACTGGTTGCAATTAGAGATTTCTAGCCAGCCGTTAGTAGTAGCCATATCAGTTTTTAGAATTAAGAAAACACGTTTGTCCTCGGCACTGTGGCTCGACAAAATTTGGCTGCATCTTGTGACAATGCATGCACTTTCGAAAGCATGCAGAAAAGCAGCCCCTCCAGTGCATGTAACTATTCGAAAATGCCCAATTAGATGAGCCACAGCGGCAATGTTAATAGCGTTTTCAAAGTTTACAAACTTATAGGCTATTACTAACGACCGGCTACGAATATCTAATAGCAAGTAGGCGCCTAACCATTCTAGTTAGAAGGTTAATTATTAAAAATTGGTAACCAGCTTACTATTCAAGACAATTCGCCAGTTTTCTGGTGTCCGCCTACATTGGTTATACTATGCTACAAGTAGAATATTTTTACCCCAGAAACCCTATTTTTAAAAAAGAGTTTGCTCAAACACCCGGTATAAATATAGAAGGGCAGCGTAGATTCGAAGAACCAAAGGAAGAAGTGGCGTCATCATGGAAGACCTGAGCTGGCGATGCAAGTACTCAACGACACCATTCGAAATCACATATTAAGCGGTGTTTTTGACGCTTTTTGGGCTCAGGAGCCACGTTGCCGAATACAGTTTATTCCAATTCGCAACCCCGATAACTAGACGCAGTGATTGCTGGGGCACCGTAGCGGCCGATCCAGGTAGTGAAAATGCCGTGGTAGACCGATCTGGCCGTGATGCCGGGCAGATGCACAACTTCAGGCCACCTTGTAAACCGGTCGATTCAGCTTATTAGACACAGATGTTTACCAGCAAGAGTGATTGGACCGACATAGTCAACTGGTTCCTCATCCATTGTGACGAAGATTTTAATTTTCTACATGTGCTTTCAACCGAAGAGGCGCACCTCCACAGAGACGCAGGAGAGTTAACTTACACAACGCGCACTATTGGCTAACAGGAAACCCACGCTGGCTGCGAGAAAACATGCACCAGTGGCAATTCTCTTTAAATGTGTGGTGTGCAATTTTTCGCGGCCGAGTCTATGGGCCATACATTGTTGAAGGAAACATGACAGCCAAGCGTTACACAGATTCCATTCTAGGCGATGTGGTTGCGGACTTCGTATCACAAATTCCACTCCGCATTGTGCGTTCGATGTAGTACCAACACGATGGGGCGCCACCACATAGGTCTTCTTGTGCTTGCGTTTTCTTGACGTTAACTTTCCTTCGCAATAGATTGGGCGCGGCGGTCCCGTTCCATGGCCACCGTGGTCACCAAATTTAGCGCCATTGTGCTTTTGTCTTCCGGGGCATGTAAAGCGCGAAGTTTATCAAAACAGCTCCAACAAGCCCCCGTATCTCAATGGCAGAAAAACCGTAGCACTGGTGAATGTTCCAGAGGACGTGAGTGTGCGTTCGGTTGGGTTTAGGTTTATGGGGACTTAACGTCCCAAAGCGACTCAGGCTACGAGGGGCGCCGTAGTAACGGGCTACGGAAATTTACACCACCTAGGGCTCTTTAACGTGCACTGACATCGCATACTATACGGGCCCCTTGAATTTCGCCTCCATCCAAATTTGAAGGCCGCGTCTTTCGGGTCAGCAGCCGAGAGCAATAAACAATGAGCCACCGCGGAGGCGTGATTGTGCGTTCAGTGAAATATCGAGCGCAGTTATGTATTGCCATGCAAGGCCAGCATTTTAAGCATTGTCTCTGAGCTCCTCAGCATTCCTATACGAGTAAATATTTGAAGACTGAGAACACAGTGTATCTTTGGCTGTGTTTTGTGAAATCGATACCTAATGTCTGGAGCGAAGAAGCCTTAAAAAGGTTTTCAAAAGCGACCTCGGCGGAGCCAAGAAGCAGAAATTGGTGTGGTTTAGCTCTGGTTAAACCTCGTTGGTTGCGAAAGCAATAGAAGCAGTAGAGAAACTATATTCAGATATAGACTCTTCGTCGGTGACTTCCATGGCGAGACTCCTCGAGGAGCGCGGCACGACCGGCTCGTCCTGGCTGCGGTGGAGAGAGCAAGCTGATGTCACGAGTTGCCATAGCAACGGAGAGGCTGACGTCACATCATCTGTTAGGCGCGGCGGCGGCTCCTCGAGGAGGAGGGGGGTCTACGGACCACGCGACGAGCCGTTAGACCTGGCGTAGTATTGCTCTCTCAATAAAACTATTTCGCAAAGGGCAATGCATTCGCAGGATCGCAGGTCGCTGCCGCAATCGGCGCTCGTGATGATTGGAGATATTTGGGCGGGCGAGGCAGCTCCAGCGGATGATGAAACGACGCCGCTATTCGCGCCGTAGATAAAGCGCGGCGCTCGTGTGGCGTATCTAGCTGTGAGTGACGTCAACAAGGGGGCGTTACTTCGCGGCACTCAGCTGCTGCACGGAGCCCGTTGTGTGCGTATGGAGAGCGGAGGTGCTGTGCGCTGTAGTTTGCGCGCAACTACATTTTCGCAAATCTAATGACGGATATCGTGTTCACTGGTGATGCTCTACAATTTCATGATTATAGGCACACACTTAACTGCAATAACTAAAAAAGTTTATCAACAAATTTCAGCAAATTATTCGCTTAAACAATACATGGACCCCTGATGATTTCATGCAAGAAAAACAAATTTAGTTCCGAGAGCTCATTTATATATATATATATATATATATATATATATATATATATATATATATATATATATATATATATATATATATATATATATATATATGAGAGAAGCCAACAGCCACAGAAGCCAAGGGAAACAGGGGATATTTTATTTATTTATTTTTATTTTGTGCTGTTTCATTCAGAATATTAATAAATACGTTATCGCTTAAAGCTAATTGATTAAAAAAGCAGAAGAAAAAACAGCCACATGCCGCCGGTGGGATCCGAACCCACGACCTCGGAGGTCGTGGTTTTGGATCCCACCGGCGGCATGTGGCTGTTTTTTCTTCTGATTTTCTAATCAATTAGCTTTAAGCGATAACGTATTTATTAATATTCTAAATCAAACAGCACAAAATAAAAATAAATTAAATATCCCCTGTTTCCCTTGGTTTCTGTAGCTGTTGGCTTCTCTCATATTTATAACGAGCCCCTCGTTCCCCTTCTCTTATATATATATATAATCCAGCAAAAAAACTCTCGGCACGGTATGTAGTAGTAAGAACGTAGACCAACGTTTGAAACGCTTGAAACAATTTATTGACGTTTCGACCGCGGAACGGCCTTCGTCAGAATGTCTGGATCGAAAGGGATGGCACATTTATGTAGGTAAGAACAACGCACAGGATAATGGACCCAAAAAATTCGATCAAGAAAAGGATCAGGCACATGGCTGCAAAACGATAAACGAATCACAGTGTCAATCACAAGACGATAAATGAACCACAATACACAACAGCTGCATCGCGAAATCTAGTCTATCTTCTGTGTTAGCTACATATAATGAACATGATTATGGACTTTGCTTATAATCCGTCCTAAGATGAGAAGTCACCATCTTGAACAGCGAGAATGAAGAAGCAAGAAGTTACACGTCATCAACGAAACACATGGAGGCGATGAACTGCATAATCAATAGAAAAAATATCTATTACTAAATCTAGAAAAGAAACTGATGATGAACCAGAATACACAGACCTAAAAGCGAAATATTTGGGCATTAAGAGGGTATGAAACTCCCTTTTCCTGCGCTTTGATTTAAACGGGAAGACACTGTATTGAACTTATAGATAAGGTAAGACTCCCTAACTTTCCGGTCATGATTAGTGCTAAAGCCTGATTCCGGAATGGTAGCAGAAATCTGATTAAATGAGTGGCCGGTGAGTTGGACATGCCTTGATAGCGGTAAGTTCGGTAGGTCTTGAACGTGGGCTCTGTGGTTGTTAAAGCATAATCTAAAGGGGGCTTCAGTCTGACCTATATATTGCAAATTACGTACGGTACACTGCAGCAGGTAGATGACATTTGCAGTATCGCAGTTGAAATCACCGCGAATGCTTAAACGAAACAGTGAACCGGTGCTATTGACGCTATACGAGGTCTGTTAGAAAAGTATCCCACCTTTGACCGAAGAGAAAAAAACTGGCATAACTTCAGCGTTGGAAACCTAATCACCTTCAAAGTAGTCTCTTTGGGACTCCACATACTTCACCCAGCGGTGCTGCCATTGTTGGAAGTATTCCGAAAAGATTCCTTTCGGAATGGAGTTTAGCCCAGATGTTGTTGCAGCCATAATGTCCTCTCTTGTCTGAAATCGCGCTCCTTTCACCGGCCTCTTGATTTTGGGAAACAGCGAGAAGTCGCAGGGGGCCATACCAAGAGAGTAAGAAGCCTGTGGAACTACAGGGGTCTGGTTTTTCGCCAAAAAGTCCGAATCAAGTGCGAGAAATGTGCAGGAGCATTGCCGTGATGAAGGCGCCAATTTCCTGTTGACCTCAACTCCGGTCTGTTGCGCCACACAGCACCGTGTAGGCGACGGAGGACATCCCTGTAGTACTCTTTCGTCATTGTTTTACCCTGTAGGGTAAAAGCAGTCAACATCACTTTGACATTGCTGCGCTCTTGGCGGGCCTTCTTTGGTCTTGGCAACGTGGAATGCTTGCACTGCGACGACTGGGATTTGGTTTCCGGGTCCTACCCGTACACCCAAGTCTCGTCACCAGTGAATATCGCGTTGATGAAGTCGGGGTCACTGTTTGTGGAATTCAGCATGTTCTGTGAGACTTCAACACGAAGCTGCTTTTGGTACACCGTGAGCATCTTCGGCACGAATTTCGCCGCAACTCTCTCCATGGCCAAATCTTCAGTGATAATATAATGGGCAGAAAAATTGCTGATGTCCACCTCTTCCGCAATTTCTCGGATAGTCACACGACGGTCCCTCATCTCGACAGCGTTCCCTTCGGCAATGACCTGGTCATTTCGGCATGTTGATGGCCGACCGGAGCGTGGCTCGCTCTCCACCGATGTGCGGCCGTCTTTAAACCAATTGTACCACTGTTTAATTTGTGTGCTGCCAATAGCATCTTCACCGAAAGCCGTACTGAATATTCCGAACGGTTTCCACTTCGCTGTCGTCCATTTTCTGGCAAAATTTGATGCAGTAGCGCTGCTCCAGTCGCTCCGCCATTTTCCTTGCAATAAAACACCGACGAGAGCACTGTGCACTGCATCACTCAAACGCTGCGTCCCAGCGACTGACGCGATCGGCAGGCGGCAAAAAATTCGTGCATGCGCACGGAGTTTCAAGGTCGGCTGATGCAAGCGCGCTTGTTTCGTATCCATCAGGTGTTCGCAAAAAAATAAAAATAAAGTCGGATACTAACAGACCTAACAGACCTCGTAAGATGTGGTCATGCGCAGACATACTTTACAGCAACTCTTGTTACATGGATGGCAGCCTACGGGTTCGGGGGAATTACGAGTTACGAAGTGTAGCGCAGTTGCGTTCAAAATCAGATTGTTCCGAGCAGATGCGTTTGAAGCGGACCACTTGACTGTAGGGCATGCTGGCTTTAGCATGCTTGACATGGCTACTGTCAAAGGGCAGATACTGTTGGCGGTCAGTAGGTTTACGGTATACTTTTGTAGTTAAGTGGTCTTCGTGAAGTGAGACTGTGACATCAAGAAAATTTATTGTAGATCTATAATACGTATGGGAAAATGATATCGAAGGATGCACGCTGTTGAAATCGGCAATAAATGATAGGAGTTCGGCTTCGCTATGGGGCCAAATGAAAAAAATGTCATCGATGTAACGCCTACAGCAAAATGGTACTACAGACCGGCTTTTCAAGAATCTGTTTTCAAGCATCCCCATTAATATGCATAATTTGGGCCTATACGCGTACCCACTGAAGTACCACTCGTCTGGACATAATGTTCGCCTTCGAATTCAAAATTATTTAGCTGCAATATAAGTTTCAGTAAGGTGGCCAAGGACAACTATCTACTGTCTTTTCTATGCAAGCTTCATTATAGGCAGTCACTACGGACCGGATACCATCTTCATGCGGAATGTTCGTGTAGAGCGATGTGACGTTGAGCGTGACGAGCAATGATTCCGGAGGAATAGTAAGATCGATGACGTCAGAAAGGAAGTGCGTTGTGTCTTCTATGTAAGACGGAAATGTGGACGGAAAATTATTAATGAGCGTGTCGACGTACCAAGATATATTTTCCGTAACACAGCTGACACTGGAAACAATGGGCCTACCTGGAATGTTTTCTTTATGAATTTTAGATAACAAGTAGAATCTACCGGCTACCGGGCTGAGGGGGACAATTGAGCGAAACGCGCTTTCTGTAATTTGGTTGTCCTTATAAAGGTCTAGCAAAGTGTCCCTAAGAATACCTTTGAACTGATCTGTGGGGCCATACTCTGCAGGCCGATAGAAAGATTCGTCTGTTAGCTGCCTGTGTGCCTCTGCAACATAATCACTTTTGTTCATTATCACCACAGCACCACTCTTGTCAGCCCGATTAATGATGATATCGCTTCGAGACGCTAACTGCTCCATCGCTTTTGTCTCGCGAACTGAAAGGTTCCGATGAAAAGGGATCTGTTTCTTGTACAGGTGTAGGACATCTTTTTGTACAGCACTAATGTACAATTCTGGACACATGTCACGCTGTGTTGGAGGAACCCAATGTTTGTAAGATGGCAACGTATTGCACGATGCGTTTGAAGTAGACTTATTTTGAAAAAATCTGCCTCTCCCGTAATCGAGAGTAGAGAAAGCATGAAATGTTTACGGGCATAACACAATGGTTGAAGATGGTACTAGTCAAAATCTTGAAATGGGTCTAGTGTTGACCACACCACACTCGTCTTGTTGCGTCGAAGCGATCGCCTGCAACAGTGCGGGCTTAGGTAGGCAGCCGCGAACCGTGGCGGCCTGGTCGCTTTCGGGAGCGGCCGCATAATCATGGCGTTGTCGGCAGCGGCGAGCAGTCTTCTGCTATGGCGTATCACTCGCAAAGCGATCACTTTCCGCAAGGCTCTTCCTCCCTTCCCTTCATCAGGCTCCATTGCTCGGCTTAAACAGCTGTGAAGGTGGCGGCATTGAAATGCAGGACGATGCAGAAGCGTACGCGGACACGACGAGACGCAGGCCTCACAAGAATGTATAAGCAGCGCGTCCTAATACTCCGCGATCGTGTATACATCTGCCTGCCAAAGGGGCATACGTCATGAGCTGAAGGCCCAGCGGCCGGTCTTTTACATGCGCGAGTGTCGGACCGCAGCGCCATCCTTGGGGACGGCGCAGAAGCGGCCCCCCACGGCCCTCTCTCGTAGAGTCTCGTTAAATCTCGTACGTAACCCGGATGCTCTCGTTTCAGTGCCCGGATGATCTCGTTTCAGAGCCCGGATGTTGGCTCTAGGTCTCGGCGTGACGTCACCACACTGCCGACAACCAGGGCTAAAAGCATTTCATGCTTAATATTCCCGAAAGCGAAGGTTCCGGGCAAAATTATCCAAATCTTTCATCAACTGAAACTCGTTTAATAAGTTGTTTTAAGCGTTTCAAACGTGGGTCTATAATCTTACTTTATATATATATATATATATATATATATATATATATATATATATATATCTATATATATATATATATATATATATATATATATATATATATTGATACATGCATTCGAAGAAGAGACAGAAGTAGCGCATGCGCTAGAAGAGGAAGAAGTTAGTTGGCTCTCTCGCGCGCGCTCGAACCACTAGGGAACCGCCGCAGGTTTTTCGTCTCTGCGCGGGTGTTCTTTTTGGCGTTGCACGCTACAGTTTGGTGGAGGTGCTGGGTACGCTTCCCGACCTGCAAACTCCGTACAGCGTCACTACGGACCTCACACCGGTTCACCAGCGACCCAGCCGCCGTCTCCGCGGAGAGTCGCCTGAATTTGGGCCCCTTCCCCCGCCAACAAGGACGACGCAGCCTCGACCGCCGAGTCCAACTGACATGGCCACTGACACCAGGACCCAGCCGCCGATCCAGCCTCTACCGTCGAGTCCAACTGCCATGGCCGCTGACACCAGGCCCCTGGCGCCGATCCTTTGCCACCCACCGCGAACACCGCCATCTTTTCACGGTGACGTGTTCGAAGACGCTGAGGACTGGCTGGAGACGTTCGAGCGGGTCGCACGCTACAACGGCTGGTGCGACGAGCGCAAGCTGAATAACGTCTACTTTGCCCTGGAAGAGTCTGCTCGGACGTGGTTCGAAAACCACGAGGCTACACTTCCCACCTGGGAGACGTTTTGCCGGAGTCTCCTGGTTACGTTCCCCAACGCTGACCGCCGGGAGAAGGCCGAAGCTGCGCTGCACTCCCGAAATCAGCGCACGAACGAAAGCGTGCGCATGTACACCGAAGACATGGCCCGTCTTTTCAAGCGCGCCGACCCCAACATGACAGAGGAGAAGAAGCTGCGCCATCTCATGCGTGGGGTTAGGCAGGAGCTGTTCGCGGGCCTCGTGCGCAGCCCACCCCGCACGGTGGCGGAATTTCTAACCGAGGCGACCACGATGGAGACGACGCTGCAACAACGGGCCCGCCAGTACAACCGGGACATCAACTGCATGGTGCCCGAAGGCTTTTCGTCGTGTCTCGGCGGCAGTGCAGACACCTTGCGTGAACTAATTCGCTCCGTTGTCCGGGAGGAACTGCAACGGATCCATCTGCCTCAGGTTGCACCTGCGCCGCTGGCAGCGCTGTCCGAAGTTGTCAGGGACGAGGTGCGACAGGCTGCGCAGGCACCTCCTGTCCCCGAAGCGCCATCCCGGTTCGATGACCGACCCACGTACGCATCTGTTGTACGTCGCACGACAGGCTACGGTCCCATTACCCCAACGCCTGGCGTGAGCAACATCGGCACATCTCACGCAAGCGTGCCTGGCTACGGTGTGACCCCGTCGACCTCCGTGAGTAACATCGCCACGTATTCTGCAACCGCATCTGCTACAGCTGGGCCACGCCCTCGCAAGTCGGATTTGTGGCGTACACCGGACCGCAGGCCTCTCTGCTACCACTGTGGGGAGCCTGGTCACCTCTACCGCGCCTGTCCGTACCGCCAAGTGGGCCTTCGCGGTTTCCATCCCGACGCACCCTGCCCTCAGGACGGCGAACGACCGCATGAGATTGCACAGCATCTCTGGGCACGCCAGAACCCTGCCTACTCTGGAAGGCGCGAGTCCCGTTCCCCTTCGCCTCTCCGTTATCGCTCTTCCAGCCCTGGCCGCCAGAGTAGCTCTGCTGGCCGTCGCTCGCCGAGTCCGCGTCGGGAAAACTAACACCAGCGACCTCTGGAGGCAAGGCCGCTGACGTCGGTTCGTGTCAAGATCCTCCATCGCGGAACCCTCGAGCCGACGATACCCGGACAGAGAGAGGCAGCGACAGTATCAGATACGCTGCATCCGATTTGCGCGTGACAATTGATGGCACTGACATTACCGCGCTGCTCGATACCGGTGCTGATTACTCTGTTATGAGCCGTGCCTTCGCTGGAGAACTTAAGAAGGTTCTGACACCGTGAACGGGGACCCCCATTCGCACCGCTGGTGGCCACCTAATTTCCCCTGTGGGCAAGTGCACGGCTAGAGTTGGGATTAGTGGTTTTACGTACGTTGGTGAATTTGTCGTACTCCCCGAGTGTTCCAGAGACTTGATTCTGGGGATCGATTTCCTGCAGTCGAACGGCGCTGTGATTGACTTTCAGGAGGCACGTGTCACGTTCTCGACCAAACAGGCCGTGGTGCGCTTTGACTCCCATGATCCCTGCAGCAACGCTCTGCGCATTGTCGAGAACGACGTCACGGTGCCGCCGCGGTGCAGTGTTCTGGTGCTCGTGCGGAACGACCTCTTTCATGACTACGAGGGCCTAGCGGACAGCCATAGTCCACTGCTGCTTAAGCGGGGACTTGCCGTTGCAAGAGGTCTCGTCCAACTACGTGACGGCCGCACCCACGTCCTCCTGACTAACTTTGCCAACGAATATCAGCACCTGGCCAAAGGCATGGCTATTGCCTTCCTCCACGACGTTGCTGAGGTTCCAGGTTTGTGCACCGTGGGAGGACCCTCTCCGGAGTATGCTGGCCCACATCACGTTCTTCAGTCAGTCAGAATAAATCCTGCCTTGCCGTCGGTTCAGAGGGATCTTCTGTCGGCCCTCTTGGCAGAATTTGCGGACTGTTTCGCTACGTGCTCGAAGGTCGGCCGAACTCCACTCGCCAAGCATCGTATCATCACTGACGAGACTACGCGACCCGTCTGCCAGCGCCCATATCGTGTTTTTCCGGTGGAGAGAGAAGCCATTCAGAATCAGGTTGCCGAGATGCTTGCAGACGATGTCATTCAGCCGTCCACCAGTCCGTGGGCATCGCCTGTGGTTCTTGTCAAAAAGAAGGACAATACTCTGCGTTTCTGCGTGGACTACAGGAAACTTAACAGCGTGACCAAAAAGGACGTTTACCCGCTGCCCAGGATAGATGACGCGCTCGACCGATTGCGGAACGCCAGATACTTCTCGTCATTGGATCTTAAAAGCGGGTACTGGCAAATCGAGGTGGACGAGAGAGACCGGGAGAAGACGGCTTTCGTGACGCCTGACGGCCTCTATGAGTTTAAAGTGCTCCCATTTGGTCTGTGCTCAGCACCGGCCACTTTCCAACGCATGATGGACACTGTCCTCTCCAGCTTGAAATGGCAGTCCTGCCTGGTGTACCTGGACGATGTCGTTATATTTTCGCCCACCTTTGACCAACACTTGGAGCGGTTGCGCATTGTGCTACAAGCGCTCAAATCCGCGCAACTCACCATCAAAGCCGAGAAATGCCATTTTGGCTTTGAGGAACTTCGCTTTCTTGGTCACGTTGTCAGCGCACAAGGTGTTCGCCCGGACCCTGACAAGACTGCTGCCGTCTCAGGTTTTCCACGCCCAACTGACAAGAAGGCCGTTCGCCGGTTTTTAGGCCTGTGCTCCTATTATAGGCGCTTTATTCAAGATTTCTCGAAAATCGCGGAACCGCTGAACGCACTGACCCGTGACGACACGCCCTTCCTCTGGGGGACCGACGAAGAGGCTGCATTTGTCGAGCTTCGCAGCCGTCTGCAAAGCACTCCGATACTCGGCCATTTCGACGAGCATGCTGCCACGGACATCCACACTGACGCCAGCAATGTTGGCCTTGGTGCAGTACTGATCCAGTGGCAAGACGGTGCAGAACGGGTCATCAGTTATGCTAGTCGGACACTTACGCGCTCCGAGACCAATTATTCTACGACGGAGAAAGAATGTCTTGCAGTGATATGGGCCATCTGCAAGTTCCGACCGTACCTCTACAGACGACCCTTCCGTGTGGTAAGCGACCACCACTCCTTATGCTGGCTGGCGAGCCTCAAAGACCCCTCAGGACGCTTGGCTAGATGGAGCTTACGCTTGCAAGAATACGACTTAACAGTAGTTTACAAGTCTGGCCGCAAGCATCAGGATGCGGATTGTCTGTCGCGCGCGCCTATCCCAATCAATACCGAAGAAACCACCGATGATTTTCCTTTCCTGGGCTCTGTTAGTACCACCCAAATGGCGCAGCTTCAGAGGGCGGACACGGAGTTGACGCCGCTCATCGATTACCTCGAAGGCAGTGAAGCTCCCATTCCGCGTGTTTTTCTTCGAGGGCTTCACACCTTCACTTTACGGTCTGGTGTTCTCTACAAGCGCAACTTTGCCAACAGCGAAGAAGTGTTCCTACTTGTCGTACCATCACAGCTGCGGTCTGAGATCTTGAGTGCCTGTCATGATGCACCATCCGCCGGCCACCTTGGAGTCAGCCGTACACTCGCGCGGATTAGACAAAAGTATTATTGGCCCAGGTTACTCCCATCGGTGCGGGCCTACGTCAAAACATGCCGTGAATGCCAACGTCGGAAGACTCCTCCATTGAAACCGGCCGGATTTCTTCACCCCGTCGATCCACCGAAGACCATCAAGTGGGCATGGACCTCCTTCCATCAAGTGGGCATGGACCTCCTTGGCCCATTTCCGAAGTCTTCGTCTGGAAAGCGTTGGATAGTCGTTGCGACTGACTACCTCACACGGTACGCTGAGACCACGTCTCTTGCCAAAGGCACTGCTGCTGAAGTGGCGCAGTTCTTCGTCCACAACATTGTCTTGCGTCATGGAGCACCCGCCGTTGTTGTTACTGACCGAGGAACTGCTTTCACGGCCCGCTTAACCCAGTCCGTGATGACTCTGACGCACACGAGCCACCGACGTGCTACGGCGCATCACCCGCAGACAAACGGGTTGGTAGAGCGACTCAACCGCACACTAGCCGACATGCTATCAATGTACGTTGACGTCGAGCATCGAACTTGGGACGCCATTCTGCCGTACGTAACGTTTGCGTACAACACCGCCCTGCAGGAAACAACCCGACTGACCCCCTTTCAGCTTGTCTTCGGTCGCCAGGTGACCACTCCGTTGGATGCTATGTTGCCCGTCGACCCTTACTGCGACTCTGACGCTGACATCGACGTAGATACCTTCGTTCAGCGTGCTGAGGAAGCGCGTCAACTGGCCCGCCTGCGCATCCACCGTCAACAGGAGGCTGACGCCACTAAGTACAACTGTGGACGCCGTTTCGTCAGTTATGCTCCCGGCGACCTTGTGTGGATTTGGATACCTGTTCGTCGCCGCGGGCTCTCTGAAAAGCTGTTGCGCCGATACTTCGGCCCTTACGAAGTAGTGCGCCGCATCAGTGATGTGACTTCTGCAGTTGCTCCCGCCCCGACAGCTTGTTCATCGCGCCGGTCGCACCGAACTGAAGTCGTACACGTTGTTCGCATGAAGCCTTACCACGACCGGCTACCTGACTGAACTGCGGTCCACTGCAGCTGTGTTCTACCCTTTCGCTGACTTTTCACTCCCAGCCGCATCGTGTCGATGCTGCAGAAGAGGGGGGCAGTGATACATGCATTCGAAGAAGAGACAGAAGTAGCGCATGCGCTAGAAGAGGAAGAAGTTAGTTGGCTCTCTCGCGCGCGCTCGAACCACTAGGGGACCGCCGCAGGTTTTTCGTCTCTGCGCGGGTGTTCTTTTTGGCGTTGCACGCTACAATATATATATATATATATATATATATATATATATATATATATATATATATATATATATATATATATATATATATATTGCCACCTAGTATTGCCGCGAACGAGCTGAGCGTGCGCTACAATCCCGCATTCAGCTGCCGAATGAAAGCGTTCAGATGTACGTTGAGGACATGACGCGCCTGTTTAGAAGAGCTGATCCGGCCATGCCAGAAGAAAAGAAACTCCGGCATTTGATGCGTGGCGTCAAAGAACAGCTCTTTGCAGGCCTCGTGCGCAGCCCACCATCGACCGTCGCTGCATTCCTTGCCGAGGCCGCGACGATGGAAAAGGTTCTTCAACAACGTTCTGCGACTTACAACCGGCCCGTGCATGCTGCTGCAGTCCCCGAATCGCTTGCCACCGCCGGGAGCCACCCTGACGATTTGCGCGAACTGATTCGCTCCATCGTGCGTGAAAAGGTCCTCAAGTTTTGCAGCCCTTCGCAGTCTGCACTTGGTTCGATTTCCGCTCTTGTTCGCCAGGAGATGCAACAGGCGTTCAGGGGTCCTACCGTCGAAACAGCACCTCTGCCGGGAGACTACAGCCGCCCCACCTATGCCGAAGTTGCGAGACGCCCGGCTGCCGCTTCGCCACCGCCGATTCCAGTAACGCCTCCTGCACCGCTGTCCCCAGTTCCACGAGTCCCGTATTTCGATGGTCGCCGAGCGCACTTGCGGAAGGCCGATGTCTGGAGCACACCTGACAACCGGCCACTCTGCTTTCACTGCGGAGAACCAGGCCATCTCTACCGCAATTGCTCTTATCGACGCCTCGGTCTGCAGGGCTTTCGAGCCGATTCGCCCAGACCCCGGTTTGGCCACCGGCCTCCAGCCATTGAAGACTTCCTGGCGGAACAGCGACTTTCAGCCCGTGCGCCGCATCAGCCGCGCTCATCTTCTCCGAGGCGCTCTTCCCCGAACCCGCACAGCTCCTCGCGAGCAGCACAGGGTCGCTCGCCGAGCCCTCGCCGGGAAAACTGAGACCAGCGACCTTCGGGGGCGAGGCCGCTGGGAGTCGCTGCGCTGAAGACCTCCCGCCGCCGCCGCTACGCTCCGACCGTGAACAGATAGCACCGTCATCTGACCAAGACAGCTGCGTTTCCTTGGACATACCTGTTCGTCTCGACGGTCACAGAGTCAGTGCATTAGTGGACACCGGGGCCGACTATTCAATTATGAGCGATAAATTGGCGACTCTTCTAAAAAAATGCTTACGCCTTGTTCTGTAGTGCATCTCCGTACTGCCGGTGGTCATCTCGTTACTCCAAAGGGTATTTGCACGGCTCGCGTTCAGATTCAGGGATCTACGTTCGTCGTCAGTTGTGTAGTTCTGTGCAATTGCTCCCGCGATCTCATTATCGGCACTGACTTTCTGCGGGAGTATGGGGCTGTCATCGACCTCCGCCAACGAATCATCACCTTTTCGACCAGTAAAGCGACCCACCTCGCCGAATCTTGCCACCGCAGTGCCGCCCTTCGTGTTTGTGCAGACAGTGTCACGTTGCCGCCACGGAGCAGTGTTTTGGTCGAAGTCACCTGCAACGACTTGCATGACGCAGAAGCAGTCGCCGAGGCTAACCGTTCACTCCTGCTTACTCAAGGCATCTGCGCCGCTCGCAGTCTACTGACGCTTCGTCGTGGTCGGTCTGCGGTCCTGGTCACAAACTTTTCTAATGAGTACCGGCACCTTTTTGCAGGAACTACTATCGCTTCTGCCGAACCTGTTACCGATATTCCCGTTTGTTTTGCGTCCGCGGCAGCCGGCACTGACGAACCTTCCCTTGAAAACGTCGACATAAACTGCCACCTGTCTCGGGAGCAACGACCGGCTTTGGAACAGCTGCTGAAGTAATACAAGTCGTGCTTCGCTTCCTCCTCGAAGGTTCGTCAAACACCCATCACGCAGCACCGCATCATCACCTATGACGACGCTCGCCCTATACGACAGCAGCCTTATCGTGTTTCTGCTAAAGAACGGGCGGTTATCCAAACTCAGGTTCAGGAAATGCTTCACGATGGCGTTGTTCAACCTTCCCAAAGCCCGTGGTCTTCACCTGTAGTCCTTGTTAAGAAGAAGGACGGCACTCTCCGGTTTTGTGTCGACTATCGCAAACTGAACAGTGTGACCAAAAAGGACGTCTACCCGTTGCCGCGCACTCACGACTCGCTGGATAGATTACGGCGCGCTAAGTACTTCTCATCCATTGACTTAAAGAGCGGCTATTGGCAAATTGAAGTAGACGAACGGGACCGCGAAAAAACCGCTTTTGTGACTCCAGATGGCCTCTATGAATTTAAAGTGCTTCCTTTCGGTTTGTGCTCCACCCCGGCTACGTTCCAACGGATGATGGACACCGTCCTCACAGGCCTCAAGTGGCAAAGCTGTCTTGTTTACTTGGACGACGTCGTAGTTTTTTCGGAAACATTTGACCAACATCTCCAGCGCCTGCGGGCTGTCCTCGAAGCCCTCCGCTCGGCAGACCTTACCCTGAAGCCCCAGAAGTGTCATTTCGGTTACGAAGAGCTCAAATTTCTGGGTCACGTTGTGAGCGCTGAGGGAGTGCGGCCGGACCCCGAAAAGACTGCCGCCGTCGCACGTTTTCCCGTTCCGACCAACAAGAAAGCTGTCCAGCGCTTCCTGGGTCTCTGTGCCTATTATAGGCGCTTTATTGCGGACTTTTCCACGATTGCTGAGCCGTTGACGCGCCTCACCAGGAATACCACCTCCTTTGTCTGGGCCACTGAGCAACAGACCGCTTTCTCTACGCTCCGCCAGCGCCTTCAAACACCTCCCGTTCTTGCGCACTTCGACGAGGATGCTGATACCGATGTCCACACCGACGCCAGCAACATCGGTCTTGGCGCTGTCCTTCTTCAACATCAAGAGGGCCTTGAGAGGGTTATCGCCTATGCTAGCCGTACTCTCTCCCGCGCCGAGAGCAATTACTCCACGTCTGAAAAAGAATGTATTGCGGTCGTGTGGGCCACCATGAAGTTTCGCCCTTATCTATACGGCCGCCCATTCAAAGTGGTCACCGATCACCACTGCCTATGCTGGCTGGCAAATTTGCGAGACCCATCTGGACGCCTGGCACGCTGGAGCTTACGGCTCCAGGAATTTGACATTACTATTGTCTACAAGTCTGGCCGCAGACACGAAGACGCCGACACACTGTCGCGTGCACCAGTTGATCCTGCCGACGCAGCGCCCGATGACGACAGCGGCTTCCTTGGTACTCTCACCGCCACCGACCTACTGACTCGGCAGAGGGCGGACTCGGACCTTCGCCCTCTCATTGATGCCCTTGAAGGTAGTGATACGGCTATACCTCGCCACTTCTCTCGACGTCTTGGCTCCTTCTGTTTGCGGCAAGGTCTCTTGTACAACAAGAACTCGAGAGGCAACGATAGACCTTACCTTCTCGTCATTCCAGCCGACCTCCGATCTGACGTTCTCTTCGCCTGCCACGATGAGCCCACGTCTGGCCACTTGGGCTTTTCACGTACGCTCGCCAGAGTGCGGAATATGTACTACTGGCCTGGACTTTCTGCTGATGTCAAACGATACGTTAAAAGCTGCCGAGAATGCCAGCGCCGGAAAACGCCACCACTTAAGCCGGCGGGTTTTCTCAAGCCCGTTACTGCCCCTCGCGCTCCATTCGACCAGATCGGCATGGACCTCCTCGGCCCTTTCCCTTTGTCGCAGGGCGGCAATAAGTGGATCATAGTTGCTACCGACTATTTGACTCGCTACGCCGAGACCAAGGCGATCCCTCGTGGCACAGCTTCAGAAGTCGCAGAGTTTTTCATGCACAACATCGTCCTGCGACATGGCGCTCCTGCGCACGTGATTACAGACAGAGGGACGGCGTTTACAGCGCAGCTAATCGACCACATCTTTCGGCTGAGCTGCACAACACACCGCAAGGCCACGGCCTACCATCCGCAGAGCAATGGCTTGACCGAACGATTAAACAGGACCCTTGCGGACATGTCCATGTACGTAGATGTCCAACACAAAACTTGGGATGAGGTCCTGCCGTATGTCACCTTTGCCTACAACACCGCCCTGCAGGAAACTACGCGCTTCTCCCCGTTTCGCCTTGTGTACGGACGCGAAGTCCAGAGCATGCTTGCTGCCATGCTCCCGTGCCCAGAGGATGACCAACTCGCCCCAGACGCCCAACAGTTTGCCCAACGTGCTGAAGAAGCCCGTCAGCTGGCCCGCGTGCACATCGGGCAACAGCAGAGCTCGGATGCGCGCCGTTACAACCTTCGCCACCGACAGGTTGACTACAAACCCGGTGACCAAGTCTGGGTGTGGACTCCTGTTCGTCGCCAAGGCTTGTGTGAGAAACTGCTCTGCCGCTATTTTGGCCCTTACAGAGTGGTACGGCGTGTGAGTGAGGTTAACTATGAAGTGGTTCCGGACGGTGCTGCACAACCGCGACGCCGACAGCCCGACTCTGACATTGTGCACGTTGCGCGGCTTAAACCGTACTATACACGGTAACGCAACCGTGCTGATGTTTTCGCGCGCTTCAGTTCCGACACTTCGCTTGATTTTTTGTGTATTTTTTGTTTCACCCTTACCTCGACAGCGACAGCGCTCTTTTTTTTTTCTTCATAAGGGGGGAATAATGCCACCTAGTATTGCCAGGTGGCGCATACGAAGTAGGGTGACGACGACGAAGTACGGCTCGCGCCGTGGGGAATCTGTCGCTTTTGTTGCCCCAGCTGGACTGGCCTTCCCTTTCGTGCCTGCTAATAAAGCCCCCTTCGTCAGCAAGTACGCTACAATATATATATATATATATATATATATATATATATATATATATATATATATATATATATAAAGTTTTTCAAAGTTACACTTCAATGATTTTTTGAAATGCGAAACGCCGTACGCTAATGCCACATTTGCTTCTTGGTAATGCGGCCACGCGGATAAAAATTGGGGTAATAATTGTCCGCATAAATTCAGTAATTAGCTATAAATCATTAATTATATATTTATTGTTTGATGTAAGGATGCATATTTATAATGAGAACTTGGAGGCATTTGCTTTTGAGGGCTATTCCACTTTGTACAATTTTAGTAACACGCCTGTGCCCTGAGATAGGCAAATCTAAAATTTCGTCCCAGTTCGTCTAATTACGCATGCGAGACCGCGGCTCTCGGCGTGGAGCACCTCCCTCGTGTGACGCACCTGTTGCGTATGGTACTCTGCCTTGCAAGAGTGTACAGCCAGCGGTGGCGCGTATGTCTTTTCGTTCTCGGCAGCGTTTTCCTTCTTGGCTCGCGAAACCGATGAATCACTGTTCTAGTGGATTAAATGACTTTCTAATTTAGCGACTAGGCTCGGTGCCACCTGCTGTTAGACTGCTGTACTGTGGCAGTGAGGATATTCGGCACATCCGTCTGATTTGAGTGCCCTTCATTGTCTTCATCTGAGGAACTGCTGGAAAATCGAAGAACGACAGTGAGGTGATGTGCTGAATGCGCTTTTTTGTGATATACGGGACGAGCATTTGTATTTTCAGAAAGTGATGAAAACGACGGGCCTCGTTTTGTAACCAGCGGTAACAACTTCGAGTTTTTTGTTTTGTTTTGTGCAGCCTTTGCATGTGAACGACTGCATCAGCTACTGCCGTTCCATTGAAAGAACCAGGGCCTGTGTTCGAGTTTTCTTCGTTGGAAGAAACTCGACAGCAGAAATGCCGATGTTGTGCTATCGATGACAGAGATGAATGGGAACGCCTCACTGGCGATGAGCCTATACGCGTCTCGCCATCCGAATCGACAAGTTCCAACTAAGCCGATGTTTTACAATATTTTCAGGGGTTTTTGTAAAACAGGCTCAGTTCACCGAAAACGACAGCGAAAGAAGAACATTATCAATGAGGAATTCGAAATTAATGTCCTTGCCTGTGTGAATGCACTGCCAAATGCAAGTGTCAGGGAGACTTCTGAACAATGCGGGAAAAGTGTCGCAACAGTGCTGAATGTCCTCAAAAAGCACAACTGTTATGCTTACCATGGCAGCCTTTAGAAGGACCTAAGTTACGCTGATTTTCAGCAGCGAGTACATTTCAGTAACTGGACCTTAATAAAACTTTACCGAGGTGAGCATTTCCTAGAAAAAGTGATGTGGACTGACGAGGTTAGACTTTAAAGAAATGAAAGTGTGGACATTCATAATGCTCACTACTAGTCCCCAAAAAATCCCCACTGGCTGCGGCAGCACAACCACCAAATCCGCTGGGGGATAAATGTTTGGTGTGGCAGACTCGGGGGATAACTTACTGGGCCATACTTCTTCGAAGACAGCCTAAATGGAAAAAAGTATGCATGCGACATTCTTGCTGGAGTCTTCGATGAATTCACCTCCAGCCTCTCTCTTGGGGAACTACAGCAACTGTGGTTCCAGCTCGACGTAGCCCCACCAACTTTCTCTTCTACTGCAAACAGTTGGTTAAATAGAAACTTTCTTCGGCAGTGGATTGGCCGAGATGGAGAGATGTCCTGGCCTTGCACGTCTCCTGATCTCTCTCCATTAGACTTCTTTCTGTATGGCTGTGTGAAAAATCAAGTGTATGGCGTGTAGCCTGCTCCTATGAACGATATGAAGAACCGAATCGTTTCTGCCTGTAGGAGCATCGGCCGAGAAGTACTCTGTAGAGTTGTTAACTCGATGCGAGAGTGACTCATGTGCAGTGTTGCCGTGGCAGGCAGGCATTTCGAACATTTTTAACCGTAGGAGCAAAACTTCTCATTGAATGTAACGGTAACAAGCATTGTAACTCATGGAATCTGACGAACATTTGTGCTATACTATTTATGAAATATTTATACGTAAAGCTTGGACTGACACTACTCTTTTCGCCTGCTTTTTGTTCCCCCTCCGCCACAAAAATGGCGGAAGTGAAGCTGCAGGCAGATAAATACATGGAATACTTTTGTTCTCTGATGAGCGCTTGCAAGTGGTGTTTTACTTAAGAAAAATACCGGTGCAATAGAGAATACCAGTCCGTCATGCTACGCTTTCCAAATCAAAAGAGCATGAAAAACAGTCAGGTTCGTTTTCCGCATGTGCCCGATGACCTGGAAACTTGAGCTAATAATTTGAGGTACTGCTCTCCGGCATGTATTGCCCTCGGTGTGGTCTGCACACTGAAATAATTCTATTAGGTCAAGGCCTTCGATAGTAACAAAAAAAAAATGGACAATGTGGCATGACTGCGTTTCACTGCCTGCCAAATCCAAAGCAGAGCGGCATCGCGTCTTTCCACCATCTGTAGAAGCAATTGCTTAAACAAGTAGCGCTCCTTTCTCGCCGACCGAACAGTGATTCACCGGTTTCGCGCACCAAGAAGGAAAACGCTACCGAGAACGAGAAGACTTCCGCGTCGCCGCACGCTGTACACTCTTGCAAGGCAGAGCGCCATACGCAACAGCTGCATCACACGAGGGAGGTGCTTCACGCCGAGAGCCGCGGTCTTGCATGCGTAATTAGACGAACTGGGACAAAATTTTAGACGTACGGATCTCAGGGCACAAGCGTGTTACTAAAGTTGTACAAAATGGGATAGCCATGAAAAGCAAATTTCGCTAAGTTCTCATTGTAAATATGCATGGTAACTTCAGGCAATAAAAAGTTAATTATTGATTTTTAGCTAATTACTGGAATCTGTGCGGACAATTATTACCCCAATTTGTGTCCGCCTGGCCGCTTACCAAGGAGTAAAAGCGGCACTAGCGTACGGCGTTTCGCATTTTTTAAAGAAATGAGTAAAATCTAACTTTGAACACCCTGTATATGGCTCGCGTCTTGTATTTTCATTGGTTACACCAGTGTATATGGTTACTCAGTACGCAGTTAACAGATGTTTGGAACCTGCCACGGACCCAAACACCTATATCGCAAGCACAGTGCATCGGTGCACATACGCAGCCGTGCCATGACACACACATGTTATACCACTTTAAACACATAGCAGTGCCTTGAACAGTGAAATGCTACGCCACCAAATGTTTCAGTTAGAGCAGACGGTGTGTTTCCAACCGGGGTGAGTGTTAAATTTCGTTGCGTGTGTGTGTAGGTACTTTTGCTACTTTTGTTCTTACCGCATTTGTCTGCGCAGGTGTCCTTGCCTTGTATCTTCTCGTTAATCTGGTACTTAGCTTATTCAAGGGCTCAAAAAAAGACAACTATTTATGCTACATTCGAAATAGCTTATTCAAGTGCTCAACAAAGAAAAACTATATATGCGATATTCGAAGTAGCTTACTGAAGTGCTCAACAAAGAAAAACCATATATGCAATATTTCAAATATATTATTCAAGTGCTCAACAAAGAAAAACTATATATGCGATATTTGGAATAGCTTATTCAAGTGCTCAAGAGATAAAAAAGATATATGCGGTATTTGAAATAGCCTAATCAAGTGCTCAACACAGAACAACTATATATGCGATATGTGAAAAAGCTTATTCAAGTGCTCATCAAAAAAGGACTACATATGCAATATTTGTAATAGCTTATTCAAGTGCTCAACAACGAAAAACCGTAGATGCAATATTTCAAGTAGCTTAATCAAGTGCTCAACAAATAAAAACTATGTACGCGATATTTGGAAAAGCTTATTCAAGTGCTCAACAACGAAAAACCATATATGCGACATTTTAAACAGTTTATTCAAGTGCTGAACAAAGAAAAACTATATATGCGATATTTGAAATAGCTTAATCAAGTGCTCAACAAAGAAAAACTATATATGCGATATTTGCAAAAGATTATTGAAGTGCTCAACAAATAAAAACTATATATGCGTAATTTGACACTCACCCAGCAGCAGCGGCAGCGGTGACGCCGATTGCCTTCATGCCTGGAAGTTAATCTCTCGACAACTTGCGCAGGAACTGCTACCATCGTGCACGAGTTGCGCACATCTATCGAAGACACCCCCCGGCCGTCAGGAACGAGGAAACGCCCTCGACGGATTCCTACAAAAGAGGCCTGCTACCGAAGGAATCTACACTCACCCAGCAGCAGCGGCAGCGGTGACGCCGATTGCCTTCATAAGAAGAACTCTAGTTTGGGCTAGTTGGTTCATGATTCAACAGGAAAATGGCGCAAAAGACGTGGACAAAAGAGACAATCACGACAGGACCAGCGCCAACTTACAACTGAATTTTATTTCGCACCAAACCCGCCTTTATGTAGGCCAACACGCCCTAACATCCGTGTAATCACGCACAGGCAGTAGAAAAGATCACAGTAAGATATCTAGCACATGAAGCGCAATAGCGACCACGTAACATACTATCATGGCTAAAAAAAGAAAAAAAAAACCAACAAAAGTATAGCAAACAACACTAAAATGGTCATGGCCAAGCAACTCTTCAACACCAAAAACGATACACACTCATGAGTGATACCAGATGACCAACAAGAAACGTGGAAAAAGGTGAAGAATGAAGCGTTAAGACCAAAGCAGTGTCAAAGGTAAAAAAAAAAAAAAAGGTTGAAATGGATGAAGAGTGCAAACCTTAAAAATTGGAAACCAAAAACCAGCAGCCACATGAATGATAACCGATGACCAACCAGAAAAAAAGATGGACGCGAAGCTGAGACCAAAGTCGGCGTCAAAGGTATAAAAACGAGAAAAAAATTGGAAACGAACAACCAGCAGCCATATGAATGATAACCGATGACCAACAAGAAACATGAAAAAGGATGAATGCGGAGCTAAGACCAAGGTCAGCGTCAAAGGTGTAAAAAACGAGAACAAAAACCGCGCAAAAAAACCGCACATCGTCAAAAAAATCGTCAAAAATTGCAACCAATGCCAAAGGAAAGAGCGTGCACAACAAAACAAAACGAACAGCCTACAGAAAACTTTCTAGAAAAGTGTACTCCTCGTTGCTAAGCGTAATGGATGGCTTGCTGACGCATCTGCTCCCTTCTTTCCTGATGTAAAAGGCTTCGACCACCTCTCTCTCAAATCTGTCCTTCCCACTCCTCAAAAAAATAGTTTTCTCGAACTCCGGACGGCAACCCCTGCAGGCTTTGCAATGATCCACTAGAAAGCTTCCTTCGTTATTCCGCAGATTCCGGCAGTGCTCGCTGGCTCGCTCATTAAAACATCGACCAGTTTGGCCAATGTAGCTGAGCCCGCAACTTAAGGGAATCTGGTAAACAACCCTCGTCCTGCACCGTGTGAACTTGTTTTGATGTTTCACAGTACAAGCCGGTTGTTTTTTCCCGTTAGTCATTGCGCAAAGCTTAGAAAGTTTGCAGGGGGCTGATTTTAGTGTTGTTTGCTATACTTTTGTTGTTTTTTTTGTTTTTTTAGCCATGATAGTATGTTACGTGGTCGCTATTGCGCTTCATGTGCTAGATATCTTACTGTGATCTTTTCTACTGCCTGTGCGTGATTACACGGATGTTAGGGCGTGTTGGCCTACATAAAGGCGGGTTTGGTGCGAAATAAAATTCAGTTGTAAGTTGGCGCTGGTCCTGTCGTGTTTGTCTCTTTTGTCCACGTCTTTTGCGCCATTTTCCTGTTGAATTGCCTTCATGCCTGGAAGTTAATCTCTCGACAACTTGCGCAGGTTGGTCGACCCTTTTTGGACTGCTCTTGCTTAAGTTTTCTGTCAGTTGTGTATGGTGTCGGCCGCCGCTGCTGCTGAGTGCTGAGTGCATAAGTCTAAACAGTCTGAGTCTGAGTGCGTCAGACTAAAAATGTCTGATGAATGTCTTGCATGTCATGAAAAACTTTCTGACGATGAAGTGTTCTTGCCGTGCGCGGAGTGTGACTATAATTATCACATAGGCGCCTGCTCAGGAGTAAATCAGGCCAACTACAAGAAAAAATCGGAGATCGCAAAAAAAACATGGAAGTGCGCCACCTGCAAAACTGCACAAGCCCGTGGTAGTAGTCAGGGCACAACAAAGCAGAAAGAGGCCGTCCTAGACCTGGCAAAAGAAATTGCTGACATACAGAGCAAGCTTGCTACTGTACTGGAAATGAAGTCGAAGTTAGACAACATTGAGGCTATTATGACCACCGTGGGCTGCATTGAGAGCTCAGTAAAAGCAATGTCTGATAAATACGATGAAGTCCTCACGCGCATGGAAACTCAAAGTGCAGACATAACTGGCTTAAAGAAACGCATGGAAAAGCTTGAAGAAAAAGTTGATGACCAAGAAACTAAGAAACTGAGGCAAGAGATCAACAATCTCGAGCAGTATAGCAGACAGCAGAATATGGAAATACATGGACTGCCTCAGCATACCGACGAAAAGCTTTTAGACACAATTAACCTTCTGGCCGATGAACTTGCGATTGCTCGACTTTCCGAGGCCGACGTTGAGGCGGTGCATCGACGTTGAGGCGGTGCATCGACTTCCAATCAGGGGCGATAAAGACGCTTCGGAAAGGATAGCACCTGTGCTAGTTCGCTTTTCATCTCGTGTGACTAGGGACAAGTGGCTTAGCAAGAAGAATGAACTGAAGGACAAACAGTCAAAGATATTCTTAAACGAGAACCTTACAGCACAAAATAAGGACTTGTTGTGGAGAATGAAGTCGAAGGCGAAAGAAAAGGAATACGAGTTTGCCTGGGTTAAGAACGGAAAGCTGTTTTTGCGTCGGGCCCCTCGTAGCAAGATTATCAGGATCGCTTCTGTCGATGATCTAGAGAAAATACGATAAGGATTCTGATGGGCCAAGAGTTGCTTACTTACTGGCTTTATGCCAATGACAAACTGCATTTCTAAAGGCGGCTATCATGACGGTGTTTCTTTCCGTGATTATAAGACTCGTTGTGCTAAGGCCTTTTCTGTCTGCCCCCTAAACGCTCAAAGCCTACGAACAAAAAAGGACGCGTGTGATATGCTTCTGGACTCGTTAAATCATCGGTTTGACTTGTTCGCTTTCACTGAGACCTGGTTTTCCAATGAAATGAATGTTATTGAATTTAGCGGGTACAAACATACGTCGATTTTTCGTACTAATACAAGAGGCGGAGGCGTGACCGTTTATGTCAAGGAAAATTTAAGTTGCAGTGTTATCTCAAAATATTGCCGAATTAGTCCTCATTTTGAGACGGTTATGATAAAGTGCGAGAGCATAGTATGTGTGGTATTATACCGACCCCCATCTGGAACACTGTCTATGTTTCTTGAATTTCTCGAAGAAATGTTGGAATGCTGCATACAATATAGCTCATCGGTTGTTTTCATTGGTGATTTCAATGTAGACATTCTTTGTCCTGATTTGAATAATCAAAAACTTACTGATATGTTTCTTTTATACGGGTATGAAAATGTCATTTATGCACCAACAAGAGTAACAAACAATTCTGGAACCTTGTTAGATCTTTGTTTCACGAACTGTAGCTCAGCCGATATTGAATCTGGTGTTTTATTAGCGGACCTGAGCGACCATCTACCGATCTTTATTTTTCTAACACACCTTACACAGCACACGGTGCGACCCTCGCGCACATGGATTCAGTACACGGTTATTAATGAAGAAACAATTAAGATATTTGAAAGGCTAACAGCACAAACAAATTTGGATGACGTTTACTGTTCAGAGGACCCAGTAATGGCGTACAATTTATTTTTAGAGAAAGTTGAGAACACTTATAAACAATCATTTCCAGTATTAGAATTCAGGAAAACTAGGAAAGTAAGAAAGCCGTGGATTAACAGAGCACTTTTAAACAGAATCAAGGAACGTGATAGACTTTTCGCTCTATTTATCAGAACTAGAGCTCTGGACTACTTAAATCAATATAAGAAAATAAGAAACAAACTAGGACATGACATTAAAAAAGCGCGCCATTCCTACTACGAAAACAAGTTTTCAGGTGTCATCAACAACCCAAGAAAAATGTGGCAAACTGCAAACCATCTCATGTCAAATACTCAGAAGAAAGAACTCAAGGAATTGAGTATTGAAGGCACAACTTATACGGGAACCTCGCTAGCAAATAAATTCAACGAACACTTCCTAAACGCAGGAGCATTTAACACAAACAACGCGGATAGCTCTAACCTTGACTGCAAATCATATATGGGTTCGGCTGTTGCGGGTTCAATCTATTTGACTCCTACTACAGAGGCAGAAATATTTACGCTACTATAAAAGCTAAATAAGAGTAGTGCTTGCGGAGTGGATAACTTGAAAGCGCAACCAATAAAATCAGTTGCACATCTTTTTAGCCGCCCTTTGTCGCATATATGCAATTTGATCCTAAGTTCGGGTGTCTTTCCTGATAAACTGAAAATTGCAAGAGTATCCGTTGTTCATAAAGGAGGTGATAAATGTAGCCTTAATAACTACAGACCTATCTCTGTCTTGCCAATCTTTTCTAAAATAATAGAACAAGTTATAAATACACGCCTTCTAAACTACTTCCAGCACAACGACGTCATAGTAGAACAACAGTATGGATTCCAAAAATCTAAGTCAACGGAGACGGCCCTTCTATACATTAAAGATCGAATAATAGATAACTTTGAGCATAAATTGTACACAGTAGGATTGTTTCTTGATTTCAAAAAAGCATTCGACTCTATCAAACATGAAATCTTACTGCAAAAGTTACCCAACTACGGAATTAGGGGTGTTGCTCTCGACTTAATTGAGAGTTACCTGTCAAACAGATTTCAGTACACAGCGGTAGGCAAAGTGCAGTCAGATATTGGTGTTATCGCATATGGGATGCCACAAGGGTCTATACTTGGTCCATTATTGTTTCTGTTATATATTAATGATATTGTAAATATTCCACTAACCCCGCAAATTATCCTGTATGCTGATGACACTAACGCCTTTTTTTCTGGTGCGAATATTGTAGATATTGAGAGGCAGGCGAATGAATGGCTGTGTAACCTATCGGTGTGGCTTGACGTAAATAAACTAGCCCTAAACACGAACAAAACAAAATATATTGTATTTCGACCAAAAAATAAATGTATGTCAGACATTCTTCTGCGCTTCGGCAATGAGCAAATTGAACGCGTTGCATCACATACATTTCTAGGTGTAATCTTTCAGGAACACCTAAACTGGTCTACACATGTCTCAAAAGTTCGAACAGATATATCAAGAACGATTGGGCTCACCTATAAACTAAAGGATTTGCTACCGCCATGGTTAAAAAAGCAATTGTATTATGCTCTAATACACTCCCGTCTGCACTACTGTCTTCTTGTATGGGGTACGACCACAAAAACAAATTTAGAGAACCTACATGTACTACAAAAACATTTTCTGCGCCAAATAGAAAATGTCCCAAGCCGAACTCATTCAGCACCATTATTCCAAAAACACCGAATCCTGACTATCACAAACATCCTATGTAAAAAACTAGCACTAGCTATATACACTCAAATCAAACAGAATACATCATCGTTCACTGAGAAATATCTTCATAAAGAACACATGTACAATCTCCGGCATACCATTTATAACAGAGACAGGATTCGTACAAACTACGGAACACAAAAGTTAACATATCAGATTCCTGACTTCTTGAATAAGCACGCCATGGTTATGAATATCATTACTGACAGTTCTTCAGCTCTAGCCTTTAAAAGAAACATTAACACATTTTTTTTGAGCACACAATTTTGACTATTTCCTTTTTTTTTCTGGGTTCCAATTAGACACCAGATGGTTTTTGTTGTGAATGTTTTATTGTTCCCGCTTGTTTATTTTCTCTGCCTATTACTGCATGCGATTTATTTTGGCTGTTTGTTTCCTCGCAGTGTGACTTAGCCCTGTATGCTATGCTGTATTAATGTGTTCCTTTTATGTTGATCGAAACTTTGTTTAACGATCTGACTGTACCTGCTGTTGAGTGATGTGTTTGGGAAGGGGGGAAGGGGGCCGACACTGAGTCAGGCATTAATTTGCCTTTATGTCTGCCTCCTAGGCACCTATTACTGCTGCCTGAATAAAATGACTTTGACTTTGACTTATTCAAGTGCTCAACAAAGAAAAACCATATATGCGATATTTTAAATAGCTTATTCAAGTGCTGAACAAAGAAAAACTATATACGTGATATTTGCAATTGCTTATTGAAGTGCTCAACAAAGAACTATACATGCGATATTTGGAATAGCTTATTCAAGTGCTGAACAAAGAAATACTATATATGCGATATTTGAAATAGCTTATTCAAGTGCTCAGTAAAGAACTATATACGCGATATTTGAAATAGCTTATTCAAGTGCTCATCAAAGAAAAAGTATATATGCGATATTTTAAATAGCTTATTCAAGTGCTCAACAAAGAACAACCATATGTGCGACATTTTAAATAGTTTATTCAAGTGCTGAACAAAGAAGAACTATATATGCGATATTTGAAATAGCTTATTCAAGTGCTCAACAAAGAAAAACTATATATGCGGTATTTGAAATACTCATATAAAGGCTAGCTCGTTTATTAAAGATTTAGAGAGTGCCGCAGGGGTGGTTCAGTGCTTACGACGCTCGGCTGCTGACCCAAAAGTCGCGGGTTCGATTCCGGCCGCGGCGGTCCGATTTCGATGGAGGCGAAGTTCTAGAGGCCTGCGTAGTGTGCGATTCAGTGCACGTTAAAGAACCCCACGTGGTCCAATTCCGGAGCCCTTCACTAAGGCCTCCCCATAGCCTTAGTCGCTTAGGGACGATACACCCCAATAAACTAATCTAACGATTTAAAGAGGGTTCATCAACAAGCTATTTAATTGATCGCAGGAACGTGCAACTGGCAAGAATATAAGCTGGGATACACGACCACCGGCAAAACCCGAAAAATGCATTGCTCTGATATTTCACGTTGCAAGCCTGGTGCTGAGACCTTGTTTCGCACTTGTGCGTCCTTTGAAACTCCCAGCCGTGACTTTTTTCCTCGATTCCGGTAAACAAGCTGCTGATACGCAGCGCTACGCACGAGGCTTGATTTTTTTCAACCACCATGCCCTACACGCTATTCGCAAGCTCATGACTGGCGATGAAGCGTGCGTTGTGAGCTAGCGAATTTTTCGTGTCGGGATCCAACACAATAGTCAAGGTCATCGCACCGATAAACACTCTCTACATCTCGTCCTCGCTTTTGCCCCCCCCCCCTCTCCACACATCCACTTTACCCCAGTTTTACAACGTAGATCATCCGCTCAATTGTAGTCAAAAGCCTGGAAAACAGCTATGATCCGGCACAATACTGCTTGCTTTTCTGGGCCATAGCCAAGACAGTGAGAGACGTTATCTGCCTGATCACCGCAGAAAGAAAAGCGCACGGTTCATCACCATTCTGCGCGACCCTACCGAACTCACGACATGCTGGTGGTTGTTACCGAAAAGTGAACGCTTGCGTCTAGAACGCAAGCAAATAAAGATCCCAATTCGCATTTTTACCCCCCCCCCCCCCGGGGCGGCCGCGTTTAGATGGGCGCGAAACGCAAGAGGCGCCCGTGTGCTGTGCTATGTCAGTGCACGTTAAAGATCCCCAGGTGGTCGAAATTATTCTGGAGACCTCCACTACGGCACCTATTTCTCTCTTCCTTCTTTCGCTCCTACCTTCCTCCCTTCCCTTACGGCGTGGTTCAGGTGTCCACCGATATATGTGCGATAAATAGTGCGCCATTTCCTGTTTTCAAGAACCAACTTACCAATTTACATATTTTTCACTCTGCACAATAATTTAGTTTCGTGGCATCATTGAACTCTGAATATTCAGCTTTACTTCGTATTCAGGTCCTCTCTACATAAAATAGGCATGGCCTAGATTTTTAAACACTGTTAGAAGCAGGGCATTCTGTGTTTGCAGATGGTAGTTCTTCTAGTTCTTCTAATTATGTAATGTGTGCAAGCCACTGTGATAGGGGCACTTTAACTGTAGGACCGTATTGTCTCCAGATGACAGCGAACAATTAACATCCACACTTAGCACTTTTTTACCAGAAACATTTGTTCTGCTTTCAGTGTAGGGTACCAGTGTTTATAGTGTCATACTTTTATTGTAGCAATACACTTCATATAAGTTCAATGGCTTATGTTGGTAAAGAGAGCCTTAATAAATGTTTTTGACCAAAATGCATTTCTGGTTTTAACGCATTACTTTGTCAGTTGGAGATGTGAGAAACTGCACTGCAATGACCAATATTTTGCACATTATGTTGGCCCTACTGGTTAAACTATAGCCAGCAGAAAACAGGTGACAATGCTTAAACTGGGGGGAAAATAAGCTACGTTGGATGTGCGTTGCATTTGATGAAGACGCATGGATCAAACAACCTGTATGCACTCAGCAGCGCTATCCCAAGACGTTCCTTTACACAACGCTGCAAGTGATGCTGTGTTCTGCAAAAATTGCACATGCACATCGTGCCTAGAGATTTTATGTGAACAAATGCACTTGTTGAGCTGGAAGGACCTCAGCTTAGATTTTCCCGACGGTCTTGTTTTAAATGGGGTGCAGAAGAAGCACGTATTAAAAAAATTCTTTTGCAGTGTAGCTCTCCGACTCAACGCAAGTTTTAATGGTGTATATATGCTTCAGTAGGTGCTGTTGTTGCTTACTAAGTGTTCATACCTGCACTTGGGAGCAAATCTAGCCTTGTAAAACAAAACTTCCTCACCAATAGGACCGGGATTGCAAACCACGCAGTTTGTTACTTTTTAATAATCAGATGTGACACAGGTCGGTAGCATAAAATTTCAATGCACAAATCAGCCGCAATAGATCAGCTAGGATGAAATGCGCCATTGTTACACAATTACAGCACCCAGAGCGCACGACGAACAGCTGGGGAACCCGCCGACGCTACGTTCTTCAAGCGCTTCGTGAAAAAAGATATCTCGAAACCGCGCCGCTCACCGCCTACCTCCCCGCAAACACACATCTACCCACAGACCGGCGCACAGGTGCGGTGGACCTTTTCTGAAGCCAGGCCGAGAAAGACGATATTGCGCGCCGCTTAGCGCAGCGCACCATCTTCCTTGGGACTATTGTTCGCCGAGTGCCTTCGAAACGCAGCTCAGCCTCGTCGAGCTGACTCATGTTTCTGTGCTATTTGGCGAAGTGCAAAATCCACTGATCGAAACAATCAAGGCTTCTTCGCGTGTCGAAGCACGATTCCGGAGCGCCATCTTTTCACGAAATTCGTTTCAATGCATCGATCGCTCAGCGCCACTGCACCAAGTTCGACGAGCAAAATACAAAATCAACGGTTATTCACGGCGTTTAAAAACAATCATAGATGCGTGCGTAACGTCATGACGCGAGGTATGTGGACTACAACACGCAAGGCCAAACACACTATGCCGAAAGCCCATCCACTCCCACCGAGAAACACAGTCGCGCACTCAGGCCTCTAGCTCCCACCGAGAAACAGTCGCGCACTCAGGCCCCTAGCAACAACGACGCCGTACACCGTTGCGAGTCAATTTTTTTTTTTCAATTCAATTCCGTTCCTTTTATCTCCTATTAAGAGGAGGAGACAGGACAAAAAGCCATGACAGCGGCTTGACGCGGGTCCTGCCCCCTTACAAATTGGCCGATACCGAACTTAAGGTCATACCGATACCGTTGTGGCACAAGTGTTTGACAGGTCAAGGAAAAAAAATAAAGGAACACACAAGTATTAGCAACCCTTCAGCAGTCACCCAACACACAGCAAGTTTCGAAAATTAATGCGAATAGACATAAACAGTCGTCATCAGAAAGCGTTAATTATAAAAGAGTAAAAAACATGCTACACACTTCACATAAATAAAGACGATAGAACTTAATCTCTGAAATCGGGTTAGAAAAAAGATCGAACGACTCTTGCTCCAACCGATTTAACAAAGAGAGGAGGGTGTATGACAAAGATTCATTGCAGTAGTTTATTTATTTATTTATTTATTTATTTATTTATTTATTTATTTATTTATTTATTTCACATACTTTCAGGGCCCGAAGGCATTACAGAAAGGAGTGGTACAACAAAAAAAAAAAAATACAGTGCATAGTTATACAAAACAAGTTATATGATGGCAGAAAACACAGTTTTCTTGAAGTTCTCAACATCGGTAATGGCAGCGATGGAGGGCGGAAGGTCGTTCCAGTCAACGCTGGTTTTAGGAATAAAAGAATCATGACACAGTTTGGTTCTCGAAAATGGAACACCGACTTTAAATATATGATCGGAACCGGATGAAATGTATGAAGGGCTCGAAAAAAGATGATCCTTTAACAGGGGGTTATGGTGATACAGTCTGTGGAAAAGACATAGTCGAAAACACTTCCGGCGCGAAGAAAGGTCTGGTAAGGCAAGTGTGCTTTTCATAGAAGTAATGCTGGCGTAACGGGAATAGTTAGTTAAGATGAAACGTGCTGCACGATTTTGAATGGATTCTAATGTGTTTATCAGTGTGATTATATTAGGATCCCAAACTGCAGATGCATATTCTAGCTTTGGTCGTACTAATGTTTTATAAAGGGTTAGTTTTATCGGCAGAGGCGCGGTAGAGAAATTTCGGCGCAAGTATACAAGAGTCCTGTTGGCGTTATTTGCGACATGTTCGACGTGTCTATGCCATGATAAGTTACGTGAGATATGAACACCTAGGTATTTGTAGGAGTTAACTGATTCAAGTGGAATGTCGTGAAGAACATAAGTACGCTTGTTATCAGTGATGTTAGTGCGACGTGACACATGCATCGTTTTACATTTATTAACGTTTAGTCGCATGCACCACTTATCACACCAGTTAGATACGCTTGTGAGATCATCCTGAAAATAAATAGAATCAGTTTGGTTAGATATTTTGTGATAGATGACGCAGTCGTCTGCGAAAAGCCTGATAGAAGAATGAGAAATGCATTCAGGAATATCGTTAATGTAAATTAGGAAGAGAAGAGGTCCCAGTACCGACCCTTGTGGTACACCGGATGTCACAGAGGTGTGAGAGGAGGAACAGCCGTTAGCAGAGACATATTGAGTTCGATTCGATAAGAAGCTTTTAATCCAGTTCAGTACGTTAGGGTCAATGTTAAGCATGCTAAGCTTAAGAATTAGGAGATCGTGGGAAACAGTATCAAAAGCTTTCGCGAAGTCCAAAAACACACAGTCTACATCAATGTTCAAGTCAGTGTAAGCAAAAAGGTCATTAGTAAAACATACAAGCTGTGTTTCACATGAAAATGTCTTCCTGAAACCGTGTTGTTCTGCTGAAAAGAAGGAATTAGACTCAAGGAAATCAATCACATGAGAGTATATGATATGCTCCAAAATTTTACATGGTATACTTGTGAGTGATATAGGACGATAGTTATCGGGAGTATGAGTGTTACCTGATTTTGGTACTGGAACAACCTTGCCAACCCTCCAATCGCCTGGAAGTACTGAGGAACAGAGTGACTGGGAAAAAAGCATTGAAAGCATAATAGAAGAGTAGGGTTCAGAGAGTTTCAGCATTTTAGAGTTGATTGCATCGTCACCGGGCGAAGAAGACATTTTCAAGTTTTCAACCAACTTTTGCACACCGACCCAGTCAATACTGATAGGGTCCATTGGCAAATAAGAGAAAGTAGTTACAGACGGTAAAATATTAGCACTTTTCTGGAAAACGGAAGCAAACACATCATTTAAAACGGAACAACACTGGTCCGGAGGAATGGAAGTATTGTCAGAACGGGTTAGTTGAATTACCTTATCTTCTTTGCCCCCAACAATATTCCAGAATTTACGCGGATTAGATTGCAGAAGTGATGGGAGGGTGTTGTCAAAAAAGTTCTGTTTAGCATCTTTAACAGCCATTAAATATTCAGCATGAATGCGATGATATGCTGCCCAGCGTTCAGGAAGGTTAGATGCTTTAGCGCGACGAAAAATACGCAAATAGTTTGCTCGTGGTGTGGGCACATAGCACATTTCACTAGACGGGTACGGCGACAAGATTCGCCTCAAAATTCGGTTACAAGAGTCGCCCGAGTTTTCATCGCAACAACGACAACGTTGCTGGTGGCCCGAAATTTTGAAGCTAAATTTTGACGTCACTTCCGCCACACTTTCGCCAATGCATCGGAAATACAAAGCGCCTCTCCTGAGTTTTCCTTCCTCCATGTCTCCGGCGCTGTTCCGGTTGAAGGTCATGCGGCAGGCGGTCGATGACCTTGGCAAAATATGTAGTAGCGGAGCTATCGCTCCAAATAAAAGTTTATAAGGCGTCCAAGACTGATTGATTGAAACCACTTTTATTCCACATTAGAATGCGCCGAAGGCGCTACGGTGGAAGGGGAGGGGGTATTGTAAAGGACAAGGGGTAAGGCTGCCTCCGTTTTATTAAAACTTCCTGGAGGCAGCTAAGTGGAGGCTGCGTGCCTCTCGTGAGCATCGTCGACCAGCGGCGCCTCCGAGTTCTGGATGAACATGAGGAGTGCCCGCCAGAGCTCGATGGCACGATCTCGAGACGAGGTATCGGGCAGGCCCAGGTCCAGACAGAAGAAGGCCGACACTCTGCGCTGCTCTTGAAAGTACACCAACGCTTTTCTCAAATAGATAGCAAGTGGTCCCGATATTCCAATTATTTAATGCAGATTGATTCTTGCCCTCCACCTAGCACTTCGCCAAATCGCGCCGGGTTTCTGGGCCTGAATCATGCAGCATCTCAGTAACATGCTCTACAGTGTCATGTCGTACACTGGTATAATGGGCTCCAATGACACACAGTTTTCTAATAAGGATACCGTCGCCCAAAGCTCAACAAGTTGTAAAATAGCAGCAACCAATCCTCAAAGTTTGTATGCAGGACTATCATAGTTGACATTATTATAGATGGAGTGTTGTTACGGACAGTTTTCCTGCAGGGTTCAAGGTTTTCTACTAGCTTGTAACATGGGCATATCTTCCACGGAAGTGCAGAATTCGGGTTTCCTTGGGAGGCTGAAACATATCTACTGACTCGAAATTAAATGACATATTTCATTTTCAGTGTCTCCATTCCCTTCTGCGCGCAGAATTACACGCATACAGGAAGCCGCAGTGCATTAGTGGCCTTTTCGTTAGAGTTGGCGGAAGTACACTTCATAGCATCCACCATCTTGGAAAGTAGCTAGATTTACGTTCTCACCAGGCTCTAATTGAAACATGGGGTGGGAGGGGAGGGGAGGAAACAAGCTGCCTCAATTTTCAATAAATAAATTGAGATACTAGCGAGCTGTTGGAGAAAACGCATCACCCCTCCCCTGAAAAGCGATGTTCTCCTGTTAAAGTAGACATTTGAAACATGGCTGAGAGTATTAATACTCTCTTAGATTCCTTTTGCACAAAAAAAAGAAGAGAAAACTTATAACGCCATAAATAACCCCTCCCAATCTGGCCATGTAAGTATGGGCGTAAAGGCTCCTATGGCATCCTGTGTGCTGATAACAAGTCTGCATTTTAGGATAACCACCTTGGCGATGAAAACCGAAGGTGGCGTTACTGTTCAGGGTTGCAAGCTGGCACCACACACTCCTCCTGTGCCTGTAAATGTTTTCCGGGTGTGAGGATCCCAGTTTTGCGGCCGCTTCCCACAGAAGGCCGGCCGCTGTATCAACACAAAGCCCCCTTCTCTCTCTCTACCTCACAGCTGGAAATGGTGGATCGAGTGTAGAGAGCAGCTGCAGCGTTCAGATCGAGCTCATCGTGCTTAGAGTGGGCGCTTGAGCACCCAGATTGGCGAGTACAGCCATTGTGTTGAAATGAGTTTCCCGCTTAAGGCAACTGCGTTCGCATTGTCGTTCGTCGTGACTGCCTTTGCCTTCCTTCTGATTCTTCGACAGTCAATGCCATCAACTGCGGTAGGTGACGGTTGGGCGCCTTTTTCAGGGCGTCTTTATCTCTCTTTTTATTTCAGTTGCCGTATTACCTGTGAAACTACCAGTGCTCCTGCTGTGCTATATACATGGGCACTGATCAGAAAAGGGAAGGGAAAAGAGGGATTTATGATTGCATACATTGCGGAAGCTAACAGTAAACAAAACCAAGGAGCAGGGGGTTTTTTGAAAACTATTTTTTAAATTTATTAGAAACAGGGTTCTCGTACAGCTTCCGCCCTCACCGTTGGTGCAGTTTGGTTTGGTTTATTGGGCTTTAACATCCGAAAGCGACTCAGAACCCTGGGGTTCTTTAACGTGCACTGACATTGCACAGTACACGGGCCTCTAGAATTTTGCCTCCATCGAAATTCGGCCGCCGTGGCCGCGATTGAACCCGCGTCTTTCGGGCCAGCAGCCGAGCGCCGTAACCACTGAGCCACCGCGGCGGGGCCCCTCACCGTTGGATCACGTTTCACGTGGTACTCGCGGTAATGCATGTCGCTGTGGACGACGGTGGCGTTGGTGATCGCTCTGAAGATTAGGTTACACTGCGCAAAAATACCCCCAAAAGCAGCAGATTGCACAGCCTACTCCGTAGCTAAGTTGGTAGATCACTGGACGCGAAATTCGGAAATTTAGAGTTCGGCTCCCGCCGGCGCCATGCGGTTCTCTTTCTTATGTTTTCTAATCAATGATCTTCAAATACTTACCCGACTAATCTCCCATCTACGAACAACATAAATTTTTAAAAATACAAAACATCGATATGCTCCTCGGTTTCGTTGTCTCTGGGCTTCCACTATATAACACAGGGGGAGTTAGCTCAGCTAGAAATTTACAGACAGGTGACATTGTGACGAACACGTCATATTGACTGCGAATGGAAAAATGCCACCTGGTCCGCTTGCTTTCTGACATTTCTCCACTGGCACATTTTTTTTTTATTAGCCGAACAAAATTTACTCTCAGTCGCAGATGGTTTCCCCTCTCCAAAAAGCATGTCAACTTCCAACTGTAACTAGGTGCAAAGCTAAAGCTTGGATAAAAGTTGTAGCTGCCATGTACGGACAGGGTTAAATATTGTTAACTTCTCACTTCCCAGTGTTACCAATTAGCGACATACCTTTTTCACGCTGACTAATCAAAACTATATGGATCTTGAATACAAGGTTTGATAAAACATGTTGTCATTTACCAGCGACTTCCGTCGGAAACGTTTTGCCTCGCTGTGAGCAAGATGTGGAAAAAAAAGCGTTTGAGGGACTGACGCAATTCGGACTAGCAGCATAAAACAGTTCAAATTCCAACTGTTGCTAATGTTATCAGGGCTAGGAAAATTTTGACGCGGTTCTTTTTAATGTTGGTACATCAGCTAGCATAAAATGATTTGTTCACTATGATTTCTTCATAACTTAGGAAATAAATAGTTGACGTAGTATAGTTTGAACTCAGTGTTCAACTAGAACCGATTCTAATCTTGCATTGTCGAACATAGAAGATCATCTTTAAGATAACAAAATACAATAATTCGTACTGTGGCCTTAACTATTAGCTTTTAGGAGCAACTACAAAAACGTTGTTCAAATTTATTGCGAGTATACTTAGTGCGCCGCGATTCTTAAAATGCATATTTCAGCAACACACAGCGCAAGCTTGAATGTTTTTACAATCACATGCAATGGGATGTGCAAGGATGAATACCTGTAGTAATTATACGCAACTAGCTTAAAGAATCATACGTTTAGATTCAGTTCGCCTTGTGCCAGCCTGTTTCCTTCTTTTCCGAGTTTCTTTTTTCCAACCTCTGTGAGTATGAAGGGTTAACTACTTGCCTTTCTTTCTATTCACGCTTAAACAAGATATCAATGAGTTTACCTTACGTCTAACATCTCTTTGTGGAGATATTAAAACTTCGAGAGTAGTTTTAGAGGTAGGGGTACACGCAACAATAATAAAACTCCTTTAAAAGTTTAAAAATTATTTTAAATAACCGCATTGAGCCCATTTCTCGGAATAAGCTTACAAGAGGGCGCTTTCAGTGGCCTGTTCATTGCGCGCACCAATGTGTTCGCTCACATTTCGCCCCCATGCTCCGTAACACGACGCTTATCGATTCAGCACACGACGCTCCTGAGTTCATGTTAAGAAGAACTGCAGCTGACTTAGCTTACTTGGCGAAATGTGGAGTATATGCTCTAGCGCGTTGCTTTTCATTTCGCTTTCGGTTCGAGGCTAGGGATTTAAGGTCAGGCATGAGGCAAAGATCGATGGTGAAATCGGTGACCTTTGTTTTAGTAGAAACTTCTTGGGGGCTAGTTTGTTCATAGTCGAAGAAAGGAAAAAGGCTGCTCACTATGGCAACGGCAAAGCAACGAACACAACAGGGCGGACGCAGACTCAATTGTTCTTCATGGAAACGGAAGAGTTAGGCTATAAAGGCGGGAACCCAAGACACATGTCCACTTTTGTCGCTCACTGAGATACAGATAAACAAAGGTTAGAAAACCAGAAAAAAAAATGGCTGAGGCTTAACTTGGTTAAGCCTGGAGAATGCAAAGCATCATCGTGTCGCGTAATTTGGAGGCGCACAATCACCGCGACGGCGCGCGGTGGGCCCCCGTTTCTCCACTGTCGTGACGTCATCGTGTCACGTGGTGTGACGTCATGTATCACGTGATTTGGAGGCGCACAACCAGAGCGACGGCGCGAGGTGGGCCCCCGTTTCTCCACTGCTGTGACGTCATCGTGTCACGTGGTTTGGCATCATCGTGTCACGTGATTTGGAGGCGCACAACCACAGCGACGGCGCGAGGTGTGCCCCCGTTTCTCCACTGTCGTGACGTCATCGTGTCACGTGGTGTGACGTCATGTATCACGTGATTTGGAGGCGCATAACCACGGTGAAGGGCTGAAGTGGTAGCTAAAGTAGTATGCTTCGCATAAAAGCACATCGAAATCATGCACCTATACTGGAGGCCGGTAAGACAAGGTAACATGATAACGAACCACAATGCTCTACATGTGAAAAAAGAAAGGAAGATGACAAGATGTCTCGTTAGCGCAGTATAAAATTTTTGGAGCCCTTAACATACCTTAAGAGGACACTGCAATAGGAGTGTGTTCTGGACCCTTTGCGCAAGGACGGAAGTAGATACAGACGATGACACACAATACACAGAGCGAGACAGTGGCAGTTGAAAAGTGATGGGTGGTCGCTGTGGTAGCGTAGTGCTCGAGGCAGTGGTCAGTTAAGCTGATTTATTAGCGCCGCCGCGGGTTCGAAACAGAGGGGTGGCGCAGTCGTGGCCGTATTTATTTTATTTCCTTTGGTCTCGCTGGCTTCAAACAAACAGTGTTCCGGATTGGTAGCCTTAGTGCTTGCGCTCAAAGAATATTAAGCGTGTAAAGGCTAAAAACTTCTGTGACACATCTGTGTCTGATGTGTGGTGCTTTAAATGGTGTCTTAGTGTCCAGGTTCGCTTGCGAGGCGCCTCACACTACATTCTCTACGCTAGCGAAACACTTAAGTATGGTTTAAACGTTAGTGCGCAATACTGAAATCAATTGACAGAATTTTTAAGCGTAGTTAATCTTGTACATGAAGGCTAGTGGATTACTCATACCTTTTATCGCCGAATGGCAGTACTTCGAAGTATTCAAACTGAACTGGCCGGTTCGACACAAACCAGAGATGGGCAAAAGATGATCATTTACCACTGCTTGATTGTCATATTGTTCTGATCTTGCAAATTTCTTTAAAAGTACAATCAGGTGTTCGCCCTAAGTAGCTAAAAAAAAAGCCGGCGCGCTCGTTGTTTTGCGAAGAAAGGCAGAAGTAGTGAGTGCAGCACCACGCTATCCCTAATGCCGCCGCAGCTTTGTCGGCTGCTCTTCAAGGAAACCGGACCGCAAAATCTCCAATGCAATAGGTTTCTTTAGTAGTGATACCTATAATTTAGTACAGGAGCGGCTACTGCATGCAGTGTTTCCTATACTGAGAATTTCGAGCTTGCTTCAACAATAAAGATCCCCGTAAAGTAATTAACTACCGTAATTCGAACGCAAAGCCAATAACTGGTTTTTTTGTGTCACAGCCCACTGGCTGCAGGTGCAACATATACGACGACACCGACATTACTTGGCCAAAGCAGCAGCAGGACGACATCGACGACCTCAGCACAAGGTTATCGAGACTGGACGCAGTTTGCGAAAAGTACCGGAACACCTTAATTATAGACGACACCAGTGAGAGCACAGCATATTGGAACTCCCTGAACCATTCGAGAGGCGTGTGCTCTCTGCACTTGGTAAACTCACTGAGCTTCGGCTACTGTCCTGTGCCCAAAGCAGCAAGTTCTAGCCTAAAGTCCCTCATCTTGCAAGCGGAACACATGAAGGATCCTGGAGACAATGCCAATGCAATCTCTTCCGCGTTCGAAACCCACCCTTCCGTAGCGCCAAGCGCGTACTGGAGAAAGAAGCTGGGACCAAGTTACGTCAAGACAATCATGGTTAGACACCCATTCGAAAGGCTAGTCTCTGCGTACGTCGACAGAGTACGGACAACCAAGCCGTTCATAGACGGGGCCAAGAGGCTCTATCGCCACGGCTTCACCGGCAGTGGACCCAACGGCACCTTTACCTTTGGGGAGTTCGTCACGAATATACTGAAAGATCCGGTCGAGACTTGGGACCTCCACTGGGCTCCTCATACACATCGGTGCCGGCCTTGCACCATCAGGTAGGGCGCGAAAATTTTCAAGCTGAGTGCGTGAGAGTTCACGAGGCTATACGTGAGTGTTTCTTGCTTTCTCTACAAATGCAGAAATGTCTGTTCGGACAAGTTAAAACAAGGCACAGAGCATTTATGTTTTTTGGTTATGGCTTCCTGCACCTTGTAGGCATTGCACTGTCAGTGATTTGGGCATCCCCCGGAGTTCGGGAGGCACGCATGCGACATCTCGGAATTCAGGGCTTCCACCCAGTCGACCACCACACACTCGAATCTGGACCCATGGGCCAAAATAGCGGGCTTTGCTGGCATTTATAGCCGCCCCCTGTTTGCACATGCACATTTAACTTCCTTATGCCGCAGGGGAGATTTCTGCAGTTAAAGAAAGAAGATTTGGGCACGAATGGCAGGATGTCATCCTACACGGATGTTGAAGCACTTCCCTCCTAAAAAGTGAGCTTAAACAGGACTTTTAAGTGTTTTTATTTGCTCCTGAACAGAAATATCATGCGCAAACGGGGCAGCACAAGGACAAAATACACTTAGTAGGAGAAAAAAGTGTGACCACAGCCACGTCCTGCACATCGGCTCCGGCTGCTGTCGCTGATTCGCAAAGACTTACTAAGCGCCAATGTTAGTCCCTACAGCCGCGGCTCCTGCACTAGACTATGGCATGATCCGTTATCTGCTACATTTGCGGTCGTCCTGGCCGCGAACTGCGTGATTATAAAGGGATTTATTTTCTCCTCTATCTTCCTGAGGCTGTACAGCTCTAGACACCGACCTTAACGCGTGCAAAAACAGTAGCTGAAGAACGCAGACTAGTGCGAAAGTTGGTATGACATAGTAAGGCAAAAACAGCGCACCTGCTCAAGAACCAGGGAATATGAGACAAGACAGTCATCTTTCCTGGCCCTTGATCAGGTGCGCTCGTTTAGCCTTAGCAGCACAAGGCTGCCTGAAAACAATAATCAAAACATTTGCAAACATCAAAAGGCGATTGGCGCCTATGCGTGACTCACGCAAGGTTTTTTTTTTTTAAGATCAGAAGCGAGAAATAGGCCTGCTAAGGACGCAGCCCTGCACTGGTCACACAACCATAACAAGATTGTCTGCTGCACGAAGAACAGCTTTGAATCAGAGTATATAGGAATCGACGCCTATCGTATCCTGCTCAATGCTAAATTATTTTATATTCCTATGAGTAATAGCATAACTATAATAAAAGTATATTTATACATGTTACGAATAGAATGCGCCATGCCTATTCTTGCGTCTGGCTGTTTAAAACGAGTTCGCAGGTGACATCCCGGCCCCAGCGATCGCATTGTGATAGTGAAGTACAAAAACACCCTTGAGTTCATGTAAGTTTCTTTTCGAAAGCTCCTCATGGTGTCGGTGAATAGCCATCCTCCCTGATCGTCAGCAACAAGCATCATCTGTTGGCCAATAGTATAGAACACCTCATAACTGAATGGAGGTATTGTGAGATTGAGAATGCCCGGAGCAGGCTGTATTGCCACCCGCAAGAATGGCATTTCCGGCGAAAGCGAAGATGGGAGATGAACATAGACAAAGGAAGACGAGGTTGACAAACAATCCTCACACTAACTCCCCCCCCCCCCCCCGATGAAAGCGACCATACTAGCTGTGAGTTAGAATGACGACGGGCGATGGGCAAAGGGTTTTGAGGCAGATTCTGCGACCTGCCTTGCGACCCCAACCTCGTCTTTGCCTCGACTCCTCGCTCTGGATGACACTACCCTCTTTTTAAACAGAAAGCAAAATCTCCGGTGCCGCACACGTGCTGTAATCCCTCTGTGTGCAGTAACCCTCTCCCGCGTGCAGAGGAGGTTGCGCTTCGAAGGATCCATCCGCGTCGGGGTTGCCCTAACTCCAGCCGTGACACGAAAGTGGCCGCTATTCTAAAGTTTATATCCCCACCCGGGGTGTCCGTCCGTAGAAACCGAAATACTGAGGCCGATATTTACCACCTGCTGGGGTTTCCCCGGCGCTGAAGCTGACAAGAATTAGGCACCTGGCAGCAGCGGGTCTATCGCCGATCAATCCTGTTTCATATACCGCTTGGATATAGGGACCGCATCATCGTTAACTCCTCGACTTCATTAGATCAGAGAAACGTTTCTCATTTCTTTAAGCATCCTCATCATCCATCACTACATACCGTTTTATGCCCTGAGGCATAAAACTGGTTCCGGAGGTGAAAGCTGTCTTTCCATTGTCATCTTCATGCATAGGTATTTGCCAGTAACCGGATCGCAGATCGAGACTGGAGAAAAATTTGGCTCTTTGTAAACAGTCAAGGGTGTCGACAATGCGAGTAGGTGTGCATACATCATTTCGAGTTACCTTGTTCAGAGCACGATGATCGGCGATAAAGAAATATGATGTGACGGTTCAGCATAGCAGTGACTTTGGTGTCAGTAAGTTGCGTTCAGAACTAGACATTCCATACGGGCGGCGGCGAACGATCCCAGAGCGGAAAGTTGCTATGGGCCTAAACTGCAGAACGGATGTCAAATGAAGAGGCGTGCTTCTTCACGACGGCGACCAATGTGTATACCTGGTCTGATGAAAGGTAGGTGCTGATGGTAGCGGAAAGTGTTTCCCCAAGGGAAGTAGGTGAGGGAACTGGTTGCGCGGCTCTGTATACCGAGATAAGCGTCATAGGCTGAGCGGTGGCGAGTTAAGCGACAGTACATCCTTGGCGCACAAGAGGCTCAGGCGTAGTGTTACAGGCGGCCAGATGGACGAACCGCGTGAAAAACGAAGAAGCGACGTATCAATAAAAATTCCTCTGGAAAGAAGGCGCGGGCTTGGTACCACCAATGCGTCTCCATCGGCAATGTGGGCAGAGCCAACCGGAGTGATGTCCCTGCCGCCAGAAAGACATGTTAAGCGGCTGCAACCAAGCCGTGGGCGGTGCGGTCAGATAGGTCACGGACGGGCGAAGCTCGGCCAGAAGGAGTCGGTGGAGGAGGGGAGCGACGAGGAACAGAATAGTAGTTCGGGCGGTGCGGAAAGTGCGGGTACAAGTCTTCACGGCGGAAGTCACTACGTGCAACCCACGCGCTCGGGACGCATTCGCCGGCGAGAGACACGGGTGACATGGCCAGGAACTCTGCAGTCAAAACAAACGGGACTGGGGGGATGCGTACGCCGTGCAGGAAGGAAGCAGCAGAGGAAGGTTCGGAAGAAAAAGCGGACAGGTTGTGCTGACAGGTTGAGAACGGGATGGAAGCAGATCTGATTGTGGTGTCGCAGCAAGCTCAGCTTACGTTGGGAGGCAGCGAGAGACAGGTAGCTATGGACTATGTTCCGCATCAAGAAGGCCAGCTAGACCCCGGTCATGTCACGCAAACGGGAGGAAGGAGAAGGAGGAGGGAAATTGGCGGCAGACCATGAAATATCGCCAACGATTTCTTCGCAGGTAATGGTGCGAATCAGCGCGCTCTAATCGACATCAGGATAAGGGCGGCAATCCCAGGTTTTTTGAAGCCGCTGCGAATTTTCGTCAATAAGCTGGAACGTGCTGCACATGTCCAGTATCGTGGAAAGGTTATGGCAGCGAGATGAATGGAGGCGCGATATCTTTCAGGACATGGCGAACGCGGTAGCCTTCAGGCACGGCCTTGCTGGCATGGCGGCAAAAGAAAAAGCACACCCTCAATGTACGATGTGTACGATTCTCCTGGAAGCTGAACGCGAGAGGCCAATTTTTTTTCGCACACTAGAGGACCAGAGCAAGCAGTCCCAAAGGTCTAGCAATCTCCGACGTGAAGTGGGATCAATCAGGCATAGCGTCTTCATGGTTTAGAAGCCATGTCTTGGCCACATCGAACAAATAAAATGAGACATTGATGACCTTCATTGAAGTGTCCAAGCGGTTGAATGGGCTTCCGCGGTCGTATTGGTGCAGCCAGTCTTCAAAGCCTTTGTCACGAAGGCCCGCGAAAACAGGAGGATCGCGCTGGCGGGTGCGGACCGTCCAAACAGGCTGGGCAGGCGAGGCGGTGGTGATGCGGGGATTCGGATTGATCCCAGTCTGCTGGTGCAAGGATCGGGGCCTAGAAAAAGCACACCGGTGGCGGCCGATGGAAAGATTGTGGCTAGTTGTGAGTGCCTTGAGTCAACGTGATTCATCAGGACAGATGCGCTGACTAGCGGACGACCGGAACGGAGCTCCAGGTGGCTATGGAGGGGTACAGGGAGACGAAGAGCCACCTCCACCACGTGTCACGTTGAGAAAGCGAAAGCGAAAGCCGAACGCCGAAAGTCTGCGTCGTTTCCTATCCATCCCTTGTGTTCCTTGTGCGCTATTTTACATCATGAACGTTATCCAACTTGCCCAACTTTAGCGCTTGTCTGCGTCGTTTCCTTTCCGTCCCTTGTGTTCCTTGTGCGCTATTTTTACATCGAGAACGCACGGAGGAGGCTTTTTCGACGGAGGAGAAGATGTGGGATGATGAATATCGACACAGGAAGATGACGTTTACGCACAATGGTTACAGTAGTGTGAACTTCAGAGAGAAAACTAAACAGTTCGGAGAAAATATGTGCGAAAATAGTGGTTGTCATTGCCGGCTCTTTCTCCTTGTTCCAAAATTTGGCCTATAAAATGCTTCCTGTGTCCACACTAAATATTTCTGTCATCCACAAAAAATCAACATGTACCGAACATAACGAATTCCCGCGGAGATTTTGTCTCGAACGCCATGCTGCCCCTGTGGGCAGCCTTGAATAACAAGTGTTTACACAGGTTTCGTGGGCATAAAATCCTGCTTGCAGGTCGTCGGAAATAAGTCCAGCTACCTTGATTCAAAACGCCATGGCACGCAGTTCTGAACCGTCCAATATGGCCGGTCTTCGCCTGCTATTGTTCTTCCACTTTGCTCTGCAATTGCCTGTTATTGCTCTTCCAGTGCACTGCTATTCCACTTTGCGGAAGCCCAATCCACGTTGTAGGGAGTGAACCTTACACCTCTGTGCCTGATGTTAAAGATAAGGTCTACTGACATCAGTACCAACCCGATGAGACTTCTGTCGAAAAACCCAGCAGAAAATTTTGCGCTCTCCCAAAATATTTTCGAGAAGTATTTTGGAACATATATCTAGCAAGAAGCAAAATTCTTGCAGTGGGAGCAAAACAGTCATTGTAAAAAAATTTTCCGCCCTTACCCTACACATGTTGAAACTACACAAAGCTGGTAAATTTAAATATTTTTTTGTATAGAGTGTTTATTTCACGTCACAATTCTGAATATACTTTTACTGAGGGAAATATGTTTCTCAAAGCTGACTTTTGAGCTGTCCTGAAATGTGCGATAGTAAGCAATTTCGCAACCTGCTACTTGCGGTAAAGCTTGAAACATTTGACATCGGAAATAAAACACACTTCTCACCTGTCGCAATGGTGTCTTAACGCAAATGCTCAAGAAACGTTTTTTTTTCTTGCAGAACTGCAATGCAACCGACGGGGTCGATTAATACAAATGGCCCTCAGAGAAGACAGGCGGATATTTCTGAGCGCAAGCATTGCAACATTTCAACGAAAAGTTTAGACCCTCTTTAGCCTACACTAGCGTGTGCATGCTTTTGCCCGACAAAATTTTAGACTTACTCCGAAAAAATGCAGACATTGGTAGCTCATCTCTCACCCTGGTATGACGCCGCGCTATGACGCCACTAGGCATAGAATGACGTCATAGGTCATTCTAAATGACACGCGTGGAAGAAATAGACATATGTGAGTTCGGGTGCATTTCATTGTCTATAGCTCAGACCCTTGCACCCCCCTCCCCGCCCCCCCTAAAAAAATGGTGCAAGCTATTACTGTCACACCTGTACAGTGGCAGTGTGATATTTTCAGTTAGATCTTTTATTGCGAAAGCAATACTACGCTCATGAACGGCCTTTCGCGTAGCGGCGGCCGGTAACCACGTTTGACCTTCAGAATAACCTCTGACGTCATACCAGGGTGAGGGATGGGCTACCAAGTCGAGTCGTCGCGCAGCGGCGGCCGGTAGCCACGCGTGTCATTTAGAATGACCTATGACGTCATTCTATGCCTAGTGGCGTCATAGCGCGACGTCATACCAGGGTGAGAGATGGGCTACCAAGTCGAGTCGTCGCGCAGCGGCGACCGGTAGCCACGCGTGTCATTTAGAATGACCTATGACGTCATTCTATGCCTAGTGGCGTCATAGCGCGACGTCATGCCAGGGTGAGTGATGAGCTACCAAGTGGAGTCGTCGAGCAGCGCCGGCCGGTACCCACGCGTGACCTGTAGACGCGGCGCACTGCGTTCCTTCTTTAGACGCGGCGCGCCGCTTTCCTTCCGTTAGAGGCGCTGCGCTCGCTTTCGCAACCTACCAGGCTTAACCAAAGCTAAGCCCCCGCCAACTTTTTTCATATACTTTGCTTTAGGACTGAAGTCACTGTTGCCTATCCTGTAAGCTGTGATGATAAAGTGTAAAATGGTCCTGCGTTACTCCTGTACTCGTTATGATGATTAGGTCAAAGGTGATGGCCCAGTCTCCCTTCATATTTGGTATCCGCAATTCCGCACTGTTTGCCAACATGCCTGAGAACGAGAAATTTCCTGACTTGAAAAAATAAAAGCGATGCCCTGCAATCCATCGCTCGTAAAGCGGGTAGTCGAAACGAAGAATATTTAAGGACTCTTGAAAGCTCGTTATAACAATTGCTTGGAGGTTTTCTACCTGCATGTTTTGATTGCTTAACCCGACATTCCACATGCGTACTTTATTCAGTATGAAATGAATCCTCGATGCAAACCACCTGTCGGATTTTAGCCCCTGCTTGCTGACTTACAACCAATACCTGAAACGTCGCCGCCATGCTGACAACGATGCAGTGCATTTTATCGTAAATACACGTGCGCTTCTTTCCCCTTTCCCTCTTCAGGTACGACGTCATCGTGAAGGTGGAAACACTCGACAGCGACTTCGAGAAGCTGCTGCCAAGGCTGGGCCTCGCAGGCTGGAAGCTCCCGAAGAGGAACGCGAAGAGCCTCCGGAAGAAGTCAGAAGCCCGCAAAGCGTTCGCCCGTTACTTTTCGGAGCTCACACGACAGCAGGTGCTCAGGCTGTTCGCCATCTATGTGTACGACTTTGAACTCTACGGCTACAAGCTAGAAGGTTACACGAGTCCTGTATTGTGACGAAAACTGCCCGTTGAATTTCCGGGTACGCACCGAAATTTGAACGCCAAATAGTTAGGCCGCCTTGGGAAATTCTAGCAATTTTTTTCGACTTGCTTGCGCGATGCATCCGAGGCACGGTTTAGCGAGGAGAAATAAAATGTTTTTTAGGATAAACTACCAAAATATCCACCACGTTATCAGTGATCTTTTTTATGGATCCCGAAAATTCCCTCCCTTCGGTGTGGAAATGCGGAACTTGTTTCTCCGGTTCCTCGAGGACGAAGATTTTATAATGAGACAGCTGTGGTTACGAAAGGAGACGCCAAAAACCTTAAAAGCGTTATGCAGCAAATAGTGGTTTTCGAAGCATGTATGGCCTTACTTCAGATACATGCACGATGCATCTAACACGCTCATAAATGTGTTTGAGTAAACTTACTAAGGAAGAAATAGCAGTTCGTTGTGACTTTTGGAAAGTTATTTTGGTTGCCCTGAGACACGCAACTTTAGCATTACCCAGCATGTTTGGACGTAAGCATCAACAATAGTTAAATGCACTGAAAAAAAAATGAAGTGCATCGTCGTTAAACTACAGTGAGATAACCTCGCTGAATGCGGAGATGAATAAATTCCACATGTCTCACGGGTCTCATTTGCATTGCGGTAAATTTAAAGCGCTTGAAGTTTTTCAGGGTCATACAGTTTGTCATATATCTTTGCGCTTTCCCGTGAGCGTTTTTTAAACATACAATTTGGTACGAAATTTCGGAGGATCATAACATTTAACCGACCCTTTTGTGACTAGGACGCGGCAGATTTAATATAGTTTCTTTGCCAACATGTAAGGTTAGCCGCTGTGAACGGTAGTTGTAGACTGCAGGTGCATTCATTGTATGCTGCAGAGATGTAGCGCTGCGCAAGTCCAATTTGCTGCTGGAAGTGTTCGCACCATAATTCGCCATCACAGGCGAGCACCGCTATTAATAACCTAAGCTGACTGAATGAGAATCATGGGAGGTGATTAAGAGCAATACATGCTCTACTACGTGTGCTATAGCGGCATGTGGCCAGATAACGTGCTCGAGTCCAATATCTAAGATGTTATCTAACTTCATTATACTTGGAGGTTTGGAGCAAAAGGCATTTCGCTGAAAAGAGAGCGGCCTTTCGCTATTGCCCGGGTCATACCGAAGACGAAAGTCAATGCTGCCGGCATCTAGAACGTATGGTCATAGCAAATGAAGTGCTAGAAAGCTTTGGAAGTCCCGTGGTATTATGAACAGGGGAGGACTGATTACTTTTACCCGAAACAAGAGCCAAAGGCACCAGTAGAGTCGCAGTGCGATGTCTTGGACCCATTACGAAAAGACCATAGCGCTCTGAAAAGTGATCGCTGCCTCTCAGGCTCACAGAGAAGAGTATTGTTGAGGAGCCAGTGTCTATCAGATATTTAATGCTTAACTAGGAGTCGCATTGGCAGAGTACTCGGTCAAGAGTGTATCCTAAATGCTATGAAAAAATGGCCGGCTTTCCAAAATTGTTAACACAATGGTGATTGTTCTCTTGAGCTATTTATCGCTTGAATTTCTACGGAAAACAAATTCATCCCGTCTTTCAACTTTGCTCGCAACCAAAATACCAGTAAGAAGAGTAAGAATGTAATAAATGTAACTTATTTTGTCCCTCCAGAGACGGACACAGGTAGGGGCTGGGTGGACGCCCAGTTCGGTGCAATGGTCGTTAGGTCTCCTGACCCCTTAAGGAGTAGTTTTCAATGGCATTTGACCGTGGCTCACTCATTTGAAATTGATGTTTAGCAGTTTGGAAGTTATTGCGGTTTTGTGCAAGGTTAACAGTACATAATGTAAAGCAAGCGTGGTTGTGTTTCGAAGGGAAAGCTGCGCAGTTTCATAACAACATTCTAGTTCTGTGGAACTTATCACGTCCCAAACCATGAACCACAGGATACCACCGCACCGAACAGTGACCAAGGCCGAAGCTCTGGCATGCGTCAACTTCAAACTGACACGTATCCTAGCCTATATTACAAACACTTGTTCATCCCCACCGCCTACCTGGACAAATGCCCGAGCTGCCAAGAATATCAATCTGCACTGCATCATTCCGTTTGGACCTGCACAACACCACCCGGAGGCACCCCCATAACCCTCCCCACCTCTTCTTCTCGGGAAGATGCCCTGTTAAACACGTAGCCGAGCGACCAGCACCTGCTCATCGAGCGTGCAGAGAAAATAGCGGTGGCAAATGGGGTCTTGGAATGAGAACCCTTCTAACTACGTTTTTCAAATGTTACACCGCCGCTTAGCACGCCTGCTAAACAACATTATGCGCAACAACATAGATATGTCCTTTTCCTGTTTCATGATTGTACGCATATCTCTGCGATATTTCAATATGACCTAAGTTGTTGCTTCATTTCTTCTTAATGATATGTGTTTCTAGTAGAGCCTCATCAAATCGATTTAATCGTCAATACGTGTTCCGCGGTTTGCACATGGAATGTGGTACCTAACGCTTGCCATTGGATACAAAATTGTTTTGGTGTTCTATTTTTCTTTTCATTTGTTCATGATGCGGAGATGGCGCGGTGGGGAGCACGAGGAACGGAAAGGGAACGGCACGTGTTCCTTCTGCGCTATCTTTTCATCTTGAATGTTATCTAATTCGCCCAACTTTCGGCTTTGCTTTTCTTGTGCATTGGTTTTGATGTTTGTAGTGCCGGTTTTGCACTTGATGTTTCCTATTGTTTGTGCCCTTTGTATGCAAACCTGGATATGTTTACATAATCCGCGTTTTTTACAACTTTGGATCGTGTGAGACTGATGTACAGGACGGTAAAATTTTGCCTTTTAAAGAATTGTTTACATTTTTTCCCTGCTACTGGCCGAAGTATTATGCCTGAGTTCTGTTCGTTGATGCAAAAATTTGTACAAGGGGCCAAGGCCTCGTCGGGCTCTTAGCCTTTAGCCTTGGCCTCCTCTTAGACACTGTCTGAGGAACAAATAAAGAAAAAAAAATATTGCTATTGATTTCTGTTGTATTCTTCGTAACAATATTTACCTCTGGAAATTGTTTAAGAATTCAACCTTTATTACTCAGGGTTTATCTCGTAAATATTCCTATCGCTGTTCTTGCTGCCCATGTGTAAACTAGTCTTTATGCTTCGTTTCGCCTATTGAAGTTCTGTTTGATGGCTTAACTTTTAGCCAACTATGTTTTCTTTATCTATTAATGCTGTGCCTGTCGATGCCACCCCCGGACAGGGTTTAAGGCCCTTCAAGTTGCCCTGAGCAACTTTTTCCTCAAATCCTCCATAAATTGTATATTTATGGAAAAAAAGCCATTAATGTACCGCAGACAAGTTTGGCATAAGGATAAATATGAATTACAACGAAAAAATAGCCTCTTGATACTACATTTTGCTGATAAGGTTAGTTCCTGTTGCACTGAAGGTGTAGAAAATATCACTACCCTGCGTTTGACTTCCTGTATTTATGAAGGCAGCAACATGGGGAACAAATAGTCATCGTATACCAAGTTAGGGGCGACTACTACCTTTTTTTAGCAGTGCAGCATCACTCCACGTTTACACAGTCTAGCAAATTCGAAGCAAACTAGCTCTGGCTATGGGCCATCAATTTTTGATGTATGATTTATGTCTTCAATAAAAACTAGTAGAGATTCGCAGTTTTCACCACAGAAGAGCAGAGCCTATATCACGTCTCTTTTCGTAAGTTTAATTCAGATAATCAGATGCCAAGCTGGTGATCCCGAATAGGAATTCACAAAACTTTCCTTCGATATCGTCCTACCCTTCACTGAGGTTATTGAGTGCACTGAGCTTATGCTTAAGAGGCTAAACTAAGTTTGCCGTACATGCAGTGGCGCTCTAAACTGCTTGTGAGCGCAGACCCTGAGAGATCATTTAATATAAGCGCATAAGACTCCATACTCGCCCTGTGGTGAATCGGCGTGGTACAGCATTCATAAGCAGATATTGTTACTTACCTTCCAGTCAAGCGATTACTCCATCATGCCGAGCCCCATCTGAATAGCTAACGGCTTCACCACTGAATATCAAATCAAGTGCTGCCATGACGGGTTTAGCGTCTCAAAGCTTCAAATGGGCTTTGAGAGATGTCCCAGTGGAGGGTCCTGGCTATTTCTAGCGCCTGCGATTTGTTAACTTGCGCAGACATTCTATAGCATACGGAAGCTTTTGTATTTCGTCTCCACCTAAACGATTCTGCTGTTGTCGGAATTCCATACCGCGCACCTGGGCTTTCGCCAGTGGAACGCCAGATTCACTAATCCACTGTGGCGGGTCGTACATGAAGGACTATTGAAAAGTTCAGACTGGCAAGAAATAAGGATAAGAGTTAACGGAGGACACCTCATAAAGGTTTGATTTGCTGAATAGATTGCACTACTAACTAACTTGGGAATCTAGAGCGATTGAACGCCGCAGGCGGCAACTAAGAGGCAAATGGACAGATGACGATAGGCGGGTGTATCGGCGCCGTGGGTATCGCACGACCGGGATAACACGATAATTATATGATTGTCTGCTTTCCTGCGTTGTATATATAGTTGGCCTGATGTTATTCATGTATTTGCAGAAAATTATACACACGTGTCCAAGCTAAAAATAACAAAGCTTTCAAAAAAGACGGATCGTTCATGCTCAGTAAAACCTACTAACGGCTGTTGAGAGCCGCGTGGCCTAGTCTGCAGTATTTGTGTTTTCCTCTGAGGCTTTAGAGGTAAGCAATGGTTATAGGCTCACAACTCATTTTTTTAATTATTGGCCTCGGTAAGAAATTGTCAATGCTGAAAAAAATTGAAAATTGTTTTTTAAGGAAAGCAACTGGCGCAGTAATCTGGAAAAAGCAAAAACACAACAAATCTCTCCGCAAACGAATTTCACAACTTGAGTGGCAGATAGAGGAGTGCACACTAGAACTACAAGACAAGCAATGGGGCCACATTTGCGATAAAATGAAGGGGTAGATGGGCTGTAAAAAGACATGGCAGCTACTACGTCACCCATTAGACCCCACACAGACCTAGTCTGCCCAACGTAGTCAGCTTACGCGACTGGTACACCAGTACACGGGCACTAACAAAGAGCTTCTAGAGGACCTACAGACACAATACCTAAACACTACTCCGGGTAATCCACTCCCGGATTACCAGCGGCTCCCCAACGGCGAGTTATATGAATACATCATAGACGCCGAGGTGTGGTACGCCCTCAGTCAACTCCGCACCACCTAGGCGGCCGGAGCGGACGGAATTGCAAACAAAATGCTTAGAAACTTCGACGCCGGCTCGGTCGCGGCTCTCACAGACGTAATGAACACCTATTGGCGCGAAGGCAGAATCCCACAGGATTGGAGACACGCTAAAGTCGCCTTCATTCCCAAACCGGGAAAAAAAAAGTTGTTGTAGAGAATCTTAGACCCATATCACTTACTTTCTGCATAGGCAAGTTGATGGAACAGGTAATCCTCAATCGCCTACAAGGGTTAGCGCAAGACAACGACTTACTTCCCCCACCATGATTGGCTTCAGAGCGCATCTATCTATAGAGGATGTCATGCTTCAATTGAAGTCCGTCATCATAGACCCCGTGCAAGGGACGATCACAAAGGCATTGCTCGGGCTAGACCAGAACAAGGCAGTCGACAACGTCTCACACTAAGCTATGCTCACGAACCTATCTAACGTTAATTCCGGTGTGCGGGTATTCACATATATCCGCTCCTTCCACTCAGAAAGAACCGCGGAGCTCGTAGTGCGTAAGAACAAGTGTGATCCCATCCCCCTCGGAGGCAGAGGAACACCTCAATGTTCAGTCCTCTCGCCTTTTCTGTTCAATGTGTCCCTCATCAAACTTCCTTCAAAACTCGCCCCCATATCTGGGTTGCATCATACTTTCTACGCGGACGACATCACTCTGTGGGTAACAACAGGAAATGACGGCCAAGTGAAGACTACACTGCAGCAAGCGGTAGACATGGTCGAAGCATACGCCAAAGAGGCGGGACTCTCGTGCTCGCATCAAAAATCTGAACTCTTTGTACTCAGAAATAAGCCGAGAGGCATACACCTCAGAAACTAGGTTCGCCAAAAGCAAAATGAGTCAGAAGACACTGCAAGTGTTTCAAGCAAAATGCCTGGGCAAGGCAGCACGACCAAACAAAAAGAATCACTTTTAAATCCATAGCAGTAGCGATATCTACTAACCTGCATAAAAAAGACGAACGGGTTTAGCTGCGACAGCATCCCACGGGTGCTGCCTTGCCCACTGGCGAATAAAACCTCAGGGGCGGTTCTCGAAGGGTCCGGTGATGCCGGTGTTCCTTGGGATATCCAGTGCGGACGTCGAAACAGTTCAGAACAACGGCTGTCGGTGTCGTTGCAAATTCCAGTGTTGGCGGGGAAAGGCGCTGTCACTGGCACGTGTTGGTATCGTTCGTTCCAAGAAGCAGCACATTTGCCGCCGCCGAGCTGAAGAGAGACAGGGTCGATGCACGATGAAAGGACCTGCATAAAAAATACGAACTGGTTTAGCTGCGACTGCATCCCACGGGTGCTGCCTTGCCCTTGCGAGTGAGGACACCGTGAGCTACAGAGAAGCGGTAGTATCGGGGGAAGACAAAACTCGATCAGAGAGCGAACGTCTGTTCTACACGAATTGGTGAGAAGCAATTTCACTATGATGATAAATTTAAGGGCGAGAAAAATCTGCGTGTCTTATTAATGCAGTAGACAGTAGTCGGATCGTAAGCCCTGAATGCAGGAGGGGGGTCAGGTGGCAAAAGCGTGTTGCTGAAAAGCAGTGATTATTGTTGTAAAAAATACGGAATTTGAAGGCAAGAGGCAAGCGATCAAATGTAATCAATAATAGAGACGACTACAAAGAACAATAGAGAGACAATATATTGAGACAATTTTAATGCCAAGTCATGCTGTTTTTCCTATTCTAGCAGTAGAAATGAACTCACTGGCAAAAAGCTTCGGAACCTCGGGGGGTTGATGCAATTTCAGATGCTTGCCACACTGAATTTAGGCTGTGTAAGGCCCGCAACCATTATTATCGTGGCCAATCCCTTACATCTGTTTAAATTAAGATGCGTTAACTATGCACAGTAGGGCTTAATGAGAACGAATGGATTCCTTATTGACATTTAGTATTCATGTTAGTAACAAATCGGCTTTCGTGTTTCAATTTACATCCAATTTACTCAACGCAATACATCATGGTACGAAAACGTTAAAAATAGACATGCAAATAATTTATTTCGGTAAAAAGTATATGCCACGTATTCTAAGCTTTCTGAAACATCCCGCATAACGCATGCGTAACTTTCGGTAAAATTTTGAAAGAAAATTTCATCTGAATCACCCAATATGGCATCAAACAAACTGGCTAGCACTCCGGACGGAGCTTATGTTTTTTTTATTCCGGTGCCTGCTGGCGTAGTGCATTATCTACAGACATAAATATACATTGTACTCTTGAAGGTAGTCCAGCAACGTTCAGTGGTGCGGCTCAGAAGTCCACGCTTCTACGTCCGCTCGTCGGCCTAGAAGAGGTCCGCACAGAGCAGGTGTTTCTGCCGGATAGCGTGCAAGGAGGGGCAGGTCGAAAGCAAGTGTTTAGTGTCCGCCCCTCAGAAAGAAGCGAGGCAGGAGGAGTAGAAGTCGCCGTAAGAGGCATGGTACTGTGCCGGCTACGACCAAGTTTTTCGCTGGGGTGAGGACGACAAGGAAGCGCAACCTGCGAAGCAAGACGTCTTAGACCGCCAGGGTGCCACATGGTGGGAGGACATTTTTGCTCACAGCGCACGAAAGACGGGACGAAAGACGAAGTTATGGCATGAACAAATGGGCTTATTGAAGAAATAAACTTATCTTTAGGCCCCTAAAGAAATTATCACAACCAGAAAGTTATCTAAAAGACACGTGTGAGGGTAGATATCCCCATTCCTTCTTAGACAATGGAACGGAGCAGCCCCTGATACACATCGTGCCCTTGGGATGTACATAGAAAGCCTCCATTATCTCGCGTGCTAACTTATAGCAGTAGCGGAAAAGTATGCACGTGGTATTTAATTTCGGACACATTTACACTTCATGCACCAAAATACTGACTGAGCAAGAGGGTCACCTTCTGCTCTCTTTTCGTCATGATCCTATTCATGCTACAATTTGGAAGTACTGCAGTATACGGCTGTGTGGGATAGGCTATCAATTTTCTTTGGGTTTTCATGTTCCGTAAGCCTCTATAGACACGCCTCCCAGATTCTCCTATGTACTAGGCGCCGCATGAGCAGGAGACCTAATAAACATACCCTACCTCGCAAGGAATAGATGTCCACCCATAACGCGCTTAACAAGCATCTTTCTTTCCCTCGTTTCTCGGCAGGTCATCTTTAAACATTGTGCTCAATTTCTTAGAGGCAGAACACACATCAATGTCATATCTACCTGCGACCTTCTTCAGCTCATGATACATGCAATAAGCGTGTGGAACCAATGTCGTCTTTTCAGCTTTTTTTCTATTTTCGACCGAACCCCACTCTTAAAGGTGCACTGAAGAGGAATCTGAACTCGTATTTTTACCGCTGGAACTCGGTCTACACGTTCCGAGCGCTCTTAAAAACATCGAATTATTGAACTGTGCGACCGATTACCCTAATTTAAATCGGATTAACGTCGGGCTCCAGCCTTTCTTTTTAATTCCCTGCAAACACCGGGAGGAGTCGACCAATCTCTCGCCCAGTCCCGTGGCGGCTTGCCGCTCTGCCATCGGAGGAGTGATACGGAGTGATCGGCGAAAGCTAAGAGTCCACGGGTATTTTTATTTCCGTGGGCCTAATTTGCAGCTATGTAGTCTCTGACTAGGCATATTTATTCACGGCAACCTAAAAGAAACAAAATAAAAGCGAAAGCAAAATCGCCACGCTACTGCCTGAACGGCACTCCCTGCGTTGGTCGACTCCTCCCACCGTATGTGGAGAATTAAAAAAAAAAAGACGGGAGCCGGACGTTGATTCGATTTAATTAGGGAAATCAGCCGGACATGGCAATAAATCGAAGTTTCTAAGAATGCTGCGAACGTGTAGCTCGAGTTCCCGCGGCAAAAACAGGGGTTCAGGCTCCTCTTCAGTGCACCTTTAAGCTGCCTAAGCAGTTTTCCCGCTGCCCTCGAAATGAATTAAGCGGGGTAGTCGTTCACGCGCAACCTACCTGCTTGAACTGAAACGCTCTTCCGCATCCGTCCATGGCAAGATTTCCTGAAAGCTGACTGCAAGCACGGAACAACAATGCCCTCTTTTACTAGCTTCATGATGATGACCAGAACGAAAGTTGAGCAAAGATTTGGCAAATCTAGGACAATGACACCAGCCTCCGTGTTTGTCTTAGCAAAGCCGCATTCAAAAACTGCCGTTCTTGTTTGCTGGGTACCTCGGTTGTAAATTTCAGTCCTCGTCCACAATCCTTAAAATCGTCAGAACATCGACCAGACTTCTAGGCGAGCTGCCTGGTCGGGTGAACACAAAGTAGTCGTCAACGTGCCGAAAAATCCGAAAGACTAACTCATCCCATGCATTTTCAATTGCCCTATCAATACTGTTGCAAAAAGATGCTTGCCAAAACCTGTGCCACCTTAGAGCCTATCCACACCGCAGACACTTGCACAAAAAGCTTTTCGGGGTGTGCATAGGCTTCAACCAGAACACTGCACAACGATTGGTTGCATCAAAGTTTTCATACGAAGGCCTGGGAAAGCATACAGTTGAAGGTGCATATGTCGTCGGTTCGAATCCCTGTCGCAAGCTAGCCTCCAATTTGACTACCACGTGTAAGCTATATGCAACGAGAAATCTTAACGACACCCGGAATGCTGTGCGACAAACGGTTTGGTACGAACGTCGGAAAAGCTGGCGCCATATGGAGTTTGACCTCATTTTGTGAGTTTGACCTCATTTTATAACCGTATAATGGATCGATCAACATGTCCGCAAGCTAAAAGAGATTACATATATGGAACGTCTCAATTTCTTTTTTTTTTTTTTTTTGTAAAACACCTCACGTCGCATCGAATGTAACTGTAGCATTTAGTCTCACGGGTCGTAGCATAGCTGCAGCCAACGTGTCAGTTGGAAATGCGTACTTCTTTAAAGAAAGCGTGAGGAAAGTGCGAATTTTGAGCAGAGTCAATTGTACAGTGATTCAGTCGGCATATAATTAATATTTCCGTACATTGAACGCATTGGCTCATCAATTTACTGCTGAATAATTACTAGGACATGCCTAAGAAAAGTGCCTTGGAACTTCGTGAAGCATCCGAATTTTTTATCGTCATTACAAATGTCATAGTTACATGCTTAGTGCATGCACTGGTCCACCGGCAGCTGCGTGAACACAAGATTAAGATCGACATTTACCTACATAACGGGCTTACTTGAGGAAACTGAAGCGTGCCTCAAAATTGTAGGCCTACTCTGCAGAAAAATCCAGTTTTTGTAACAGTCGAGAAGAGTTTAGACCACACTTGAACTTCTTGTGGCTCTAATTATGGTGCAACAGAGAAAGAGGCCATTCTCGTCTTGCACTAAAAGAAAAGCGTAACTTGCATGTCGACAAAAGTAAACGAAATTGCTATTGGTAAATTTCGGTCTATATGTTGTCACGGAACAAAGGATCGAGACACTGTTGATCAGCAGCGTTCCCAAAAAAGCTCCCAGGGCCATTCTGCAAGCCTTAACTTAACGTCCTTGTCTTTTGAGGCGGAAACCTTTAATCCCTCATCGTTGTAAGCAGGAGTTGTCTACAGAAATGTCACGCTTTTCAATTGGTCGAAATGGTCGTGACGTCACAGTGCGCGACTTTCAAACCTGGGCGAATTGTACTTTGGGTAGTAACCATGCAACCAATTGAAGGAATGGTATAGTGATGCTCCAAGTAAAATAAGAAATAAATAAAATCGAGAATTGAACCAGGGTCTCCGGAGTGCGATAGGAGCCCGCTAACCACTCCGCCATGCCAGCCCGATGGTTTGGATAAACCAATTTACCGACGAGCAAGGCGTAGAGCCGAATGGGCGATGGCGTCCTGTGAACTCCCTGGCAACGTTGCAAGACACACCAGTGAAACAAGCAGCAACACCGCTCCTAAGGCTTTCGTCCTACCGCACTTTAGGTGAATAAAGCGCCCCCCTGAATTTTTCGGTACTACCTGTGGCCACCTGGCGGCATTAGACAGAAAAAAATCTACAGAGGATGTTTACTGCATTTGAACCGGAGCGAAAGCAGGGATTTGTGCTACCTAGAAGACGACGGTGAGCAGACAGTGCCGCGGGACGGAGCAGATGGAAGTTGATGAAAAGGACGCTCTCCAGTGCACAGCCCGAGAGTGTGTTGCAATTTAACACCAGGCATGTTAGCTGCAGCGAGAGCCTGGTGGTCACGCTGAGCCGCCTTTAAAGTAGATTGTTCACGTAGCCGCGCGTTCGACTCCCAGTGATGGATATTGATTTAATTTCTCTTTCATGGTTTGACCTCTAACTCAGCTGAAAGTCAAATTTACACAGCCAGCGATTGGAGTCCGAGGTCCCGTAGTAAAGTTTTCGCTTCAAAATTCACAACCGTTAAGACTCTGCGGCATATATGTCGAAGTCATGACGAAGCTCTTCCGGCGAGCTGACCCTGCTATGTCGGAAGCCATAAAGCTGCGCCACTTAATGCGCGGAGTTAACCCCCCGGTACTGACGCCGCGTTTTTGTTTTGTTTGTTTGTTTTTGGGGGGGTTTACGTCCCAAAGTGACTTATGCTATGAGGAATGCCGGGGTGAAGGTTTCCATAGATTTCGATCAAATGGGGTTCTTTACGTGCACAGACATAGCACAGTATACGGGCCTCTAGAATTTTGCCTACACCGAAATTCGACCACCGCGGCAGGGATCGACGGCGGTGTTCACGATGTAGCAGGTCCTTCAGCAGTGTTCCACCGTATAAGACAGTCGAGTACTTGCTGCCTCAGCTGCAGAGTCTTTGTTGTTGTTGTTTCCTATGAAGCGAGGGCACATACCCACGGTGGGCGTTGGCCAGGGTTTGGTTCAGATCCAGACAGGATATAAATTCATTCAGGCTTATCGCAAGCGACTCATAAGTAAAAACTGAGGAATCCTTCCTGGCATTCGGAAGCATGCTTAACCTCCTTGTCTTTTGAAGCCACGTGGGGGCGCCTGTCGACATCATACTTCTAGACACTAGCGAGATTTCAATGTGTCATCACACGAGATTGGCGACATGTTTCTTCTGAGGTTTAGCGTACCTGGTGTTCAAAACTGCTGCCTAATGTTGAGGTGTCAAGAACTTTCGGATCAGATGACATTCCCACGGTGATCATTAGATGGTTAAAAGAGAAACTTGGGCGAATCCATTGATTTCATTAAGTTTGATTTCATTAAGCTTACGAGGGTAGACGTGGAGGCTAGTTGGTGAACCATGATTCTTTAAAGGGATACTGAGGCGGTTTTCGAATCAGCTGATTTTTTTATTTTTAGGGTTTTGAAGTAGTGTCATTGCTGATCACGTCTGTGAAATTATTTTTTCGATTTTGGCTAAAACTGTGGCGCAATCACCAATTAAAAACGCGATGTTTAAATCTCCCGCGCCCGCGCGAGCGGCAGGAGAGGAGAACAGCGGAGAGGGAAACCTCGTCCATGTCGGCTAACGTGACGTCACGTTGAGGAGCCGGGGATACTTCGGCGCACCCGAGAGAGCTTTCAGCGCGCGTTGTTTCTCGTGCTGCATGCGTTGTTCCTTGTACTGCCTGTGTTGGGACGTACAAAGCGTGTCAGCCGACCTTGAGAATCAGATTCAACACGAGGTACTGCT